>NW_025226583.1:0-12281 GCF_018294505.1 Triticum aestivum | reverse complement strand
GTTTGTGAATGTTCACCCGTTAGATCGTTTTAACGAATGAATTCGTTCCTTTAGTTCTATTAGCGAACATTCGTTCTGTAGATTTTTTCTTTTTAGTTTTATTTTCGGCCAGGGACCTATCCACGAATAAGTTTTATTGCAATTTAGCCCTGATCTTAAAACTACCGTAACTTTTTGCTCGTTTATCCAAATTAGATGAAACCAACACCTAAATCTCCGTAACAATCTCTTCTTTCCATTAAACCAACTTGAACATGATTTTGACGATTTAAAGTTCATGTTTAGTTCAGATTAGCGATCTTGTTTTCTTTGTACCTTGAGTTTCGTAATTCCGTTTGAGTTGTTTCTTTTTGCAAATCATAGCTCATAACATGTACCTACCATTAAGATATAATCCACATGATAATATTGCTATTAGGTTTTCTTTTCTGTTTAGTTTAGTCGTTTGCTTGTTTTGAGTTTGATTTGGATCTTTTCTCGTTTACTCTATGTTTCGTTTGAGTGATTGCTTATGTATGTTAATGTTTGTCTACGTTAGATTACCTGGAATGCGAAGCTTGTTACTAGGAATCCCTAGAGTTTGCATATCATCAATGATAACCCACAAGTATAGGGGATCGCAATAGTTTTCGAGGGTAGAGTATTCAACCCAAATTTATTGATTCGAAACAAGGGGAGCCAAAGAACATTCTTAAGTATTAGCAGTTGAGTTGTCAGTTCAACCACACCTGGATAACTTAGTATCTGCAGCAAAGTATTTAGTAGCAAAGTAATATGATAGTAATGGTAATAGTAGCAAAAGTAACGATAGCAGTTTTGTAGCAATTGTAACAGTAGCAACGATAAAGTAAATAAGCAAAGCACAATATGTGAAAAGCTCGTAGGCATTGGATCAGTGATGGATGATTATGTCGGATGCGATTCCTCATGTAATAGTTATAACATAGGGTGACACAGAACTAGCTCCAATTCGTCAATGTAATGTAGGCATGTATTCCGAATATAGTCATACGTTCTTATGGAAAAGAACTTGCATGCCATCTTTTGTCCTACCCTCCCGTGGCAGCGGGGTCCTAGTGGAAACTAAGGGATATTAAGGCCTCCTTTTAATAGAGTACCGGACCAAAGAATTAACACATAGTGAATACATGAACTCCTCAAACTACGGTCATCACCGAGAAGTATCCCGATTATTGTCACTTCGGGGTTGTCGGATCATAACACATAATAGGTGACTATATACTTGCAAGATAGGATCAAGAACTCACATATATTCATGAAAACATAATAGGTTCAGATCTGAAATCATGGCACTCGGGCCCTAGTGACAAGCATTAAGAATAGCAAGTCATAGCAACATCAATCTCAGAACATAGTGGATACGAGGGATCAAACCCTAACAAAACTAACTTGATTACATGGTATATCTCATCCAACCCATCACCGTCCAGCAAGCCAACGATGGAATTACTCACGCACGGCGGTGAGCATCATGAAATTGGTAATGGAGGATGGTTGATGATGACGATGACGATGAATCCCCCTCTCCGGAGCCCCGAACGGACTCCAAATCAGCCCACCCGAGAGAGATTAGGGCTTGGCGGCGGCTCCGTATCGTAGAACGCGATGAAAATTTCTCTCTGATTTTTTTCTCCGTGAAAGAGAATATATAGAGTTGGAGTTGAGGTCGGTGGACATCCAGGGGGCCCACAAGGCAGGGGGGGCGTGCCCAGGGGTAGGGGGCGCGCCCCCACCCTCGTGGACAGGATTTGGGCCCCCTGGCCTTGATTCTTTTGCCAGTATTTTTTATATTTTCCAAAAATAATCTCCGTGGATTTTCAGGTCACTCCGAGAACTTTTGTTTCTGCACAAAGATAACACCATGGCAATTCTGCTGAAAACAACGTTAGTCTGGGTTAGTTTCATTCAAATCATGCAAGTTAGAGTCCAAAACAAGGGCAAAAGTGTTTGGAAAAGTAGATACGTTGGAGACGTATCAATCAGCAAGGCAAGTTACACTTTGATCCTACTCTTCTATACCCAGTTTTTACTATGCATTAGTTTTGCCCCTCAGATATTTGCATGAGTAGGATTGGGAACATGTAGTTTGGTTGTAGTATTTGAGGTAGGAACCTATTACCTTTGATCACCCTGGGAATATACATTATGCTCTATTATTGCTTAGCCATGCTTGTAGACAGGGATTGGATTGTGATACACATGGAAGTTATGATAGTTAATAATTTTGGATAACATTAGTGTGGCAACTATAGTACACATCTGGATGGATTGGTTGGGGCACCTGGAGAATCCAGTGTTTGTCTATTTGGAAAATCTCGGAGTACCCATGTGATTTTTCCTTGGTTCACCACCCAGGCTCAAAGTGATCATATGATATTTCATGCCTAGAAACTTCCATGTGCAGCCACAAGCCATTATGGGCTCTGGCATAGTTGATTAAGTTGCGTGAGCTCTCGAAGAGGTGGACTAGCAGATGTAGGGGAAATTAGGTGTACCGGTCTACCCGGAGTAGAGAGTTAATGCTTCAGAAAGACTATCTCGATCTTACGATCATGGATGCGGTCGAGTCTTGTGGGGAAAAGTGTGCAACCTCTGCAGAGTGTATAAACTAATCATGGTTAGCCGTGTCCCCAGTTATGGACATCTTGAGTATCTGGAATTGGATATTATTGTTGATCGCATCACTCTTTAATTATTTTGATTGGGTTTAATGATGATACTTGTTAATTGGAATTTAAGTTGGAGGAACCTTCTCAAATATTGGTACAACTTGGGAGTAGTAAATAAATTTATTCCTTTGTTGTAGGGAAAAACTAGCTTTATGCAAATTCATAAACTTAGAGCCTCCACCAGCCAAATATTGCATGTAGATATAGTTCTTGCATTCATTGTTTTACAGTGTAACTCTGCCAGCATATTCAATGTGATGACCTACACTGCTGCAACGTCTCATGTTGCAGACTACTCAGATGATGAATAAGGTGCGATAGGTCGTTGTCGTGCACTAAGCTATGCCGTTGGAGTTGATGGACTCATTTACATTCAAAGCTTCTACAATTATTTAGTTTAGATGGCCTTCAGCCATATTATTTTTGTGTAATCATACTCTTTTTGAGGACTCGATGTAATAAGTGTGTGATTAAACTCTGTTATAATTCCTCGAGTACTGTGTGTGTCAGCATTACCGATCCAGGGATGACACTTAAGCACAGAGACTTTGGTCCATTGGGATCGTGGTTGCTACAACCTCTTGCATATCTTCAGGACTGAGAAATAGAATACCCCTTTTCTTCGGAGTTGGCTTAGGAGTTGGTTCATGATGTGTCCAATCATTATCATTACTAAATATATTATTCAATAGCAATTCAGCTTGCTCAACATTTCTTTCCCTCAAAACACAACCAGCACAACTATCCAGGTGGTCTCTGGAAGCATCGGTTAGTGCATTATAAAAGATATCAAGTATTTCATTTTTCTTGAGAGGATGATCAGGCAAAACATTAAGTAATTGGAGAAGCCTCCCCCAAGCTTGTGGGAGACTCTCTTCTTCAATTTGCACAAAATTAAATATTTCCCGCAAGGCAGCTTGTTTCTTATGAGCAGGGAAATATTTTGCAGAGAAGTAATAAATCATATCCTGGGGACTACGCACACAACCAGGAGCAAGAGAATTAAACCATATTTTAGTGTCACCCTTTAATGAGAAAGGAAACAATTTAATAATATAGTAATAGCGAATTTTTTCCTCATGAGTAACACTACTGGAATTCACTTCTTTGCCGTCCGCCATGGCGGATGGCAAATGCATTGATCACGGACGACATATGAAAATACTTTCGACAAGCATACCAACACATATACATACCAAATCATATCCCTGCCATATGGATATGATCATCCAACACATATACATAGCAAATCAAAAGTCCATATGCAACATATATAGCTAGCCAACATAAACAACAACAATCATACAATGGTTTCATCCATACATGCATATATAGGTAGCAAGTTTCACATTGTTCATCCTACAAAATCAAAACAAAAAGGAAGCATAAAGAGAAGAGTAGATTCCATCGATGCAAGCTTCCTCATCTAAAGCAAATCTGCAAATAGGGAAAGAAGAAAGTTAGAAGAAGAAAGTAAGAAGAATAATAAGAAGAAGAAGACTAGCTAGAAGAAGAAGAAGAAGAGGAAGAAGAAGAAGAAGTAGAAGAAAAAGAAGAAGAAAAAGAAAAAGAAGAAGAAGAAGATCAAGATTTTTTCTTCTCTTTCTTTCTCTCCTCTCCTCTTCTTCATCTTCTTCTTCTTCCAACTAAGGTAAGTAAAAATGTCATTTTATTGCTAAGCTAGGTTAAAATGCTAAGTATAGGTAATTTATAGCTAATCTAAGTAAATAGGTCATTTTGGAGCTTAGTAAGGTTATTATGTCATTTTCGAGGAAAATAAGCTAAGTCTATATCATTTTGGAGGTAACAAAGATTATCATGCCATTTTTCACCTAAGTATGCTAAGTATGTCATAAATGAACTGAATAAGCTAAGTATAGCTCATTTTTTATGTAACTTAGGTAATTATGCCATTTAGGAGGAAAATAAGCTAAGTATCCATTTGTAAAGCAAAACATTAGAGAAAACTTACCCTCATCACAACAAATATGATGAAGATCGCAACTAAGGTAACAATTGATCCAACGGCATAATGATACCAAGCCTCATTATCAATGGCATATTTTCTAATATTCTTGAGATTCAGGCGCATTGCATCCATCTTCAAGCGCATTGGATTTATCTTCATCTTGTGATCATCAATGACATCGGCAACATACAACTCCAATGTCATCTTCTCTTCTTCAATTCTTTTAATTTTTTCTTTCAAATACTCATTTTATTTTTCAATTAAATTTAACTTCTCGACAAGAGGGTCGGTTTCAAATTCCAGTTCACATACCTCCTAGATTAAAATATCTCTATGTCGACTTGATGGCCATAATTGTCATAAATGCGAAATGCAACAAATAGTTATGAAAAAGAATTTACCACATCCGAATGATAAAGCGGGCGAAGGCCGACGGGGACGGAAATCAAGACCATGGCACTATGTATAAGAAACAATCATACAAAGTAAGAAAATTATACATACCAACTATATAAATCATACAAAGTACAACATAAAAATTTGAATACCTAAGAATCACTATCGGTAATGACATGCTCATCATCATCATTAATAAATGCATCATCATCATCACTATCGGTAATGACGTGCTCAACATCATCATTAATAAATGCATCATCATCTAGAAGGCCATCTTTACGTAATCGTTCAAGCATTGACAGGTCATCTGCAGCAGTAACTTCTTCTTCTTCCGGCTCTTCTTGTTCCGGCTCAGGGTCGGATTCACTATCGTTGTCTACTTCAATGTTCTGGGGTGGAGTAGAGCGTTTCTTGAAACGTTTTTTGGCAAGACGTGTTTCTTGGAAGAATTCTCCTTCGTCATATGTGTCTTGGTTAACGTGACATTCATAATGCTCTTCATTGGGGAGAGGTGGTCTAACAAGTGGCGACACTTCATAAATGACATCCCAACCACTAAGATTTGGATCACTTTGACAGGCCCACGATAGATAGAAAACTTGGGTTGCCTGTTGATCCGTAATATAGACATTGGGAACATCCAAATGGGTGCTTTGTTTGATTTCAACTAGCCCTATATGTTCATGAGTCCTTCTAGTCTCCCTCGGCTGGAACCAATAACATCTGAAGAGTACGACGTTTGGTGGGTTATCACCATAGAATTGAAGTTCATAAATTCCTTCAATTCTTCCATATTACTCGACACCTCCTTTGTCGATAGAAGAGACACAACAATTTGTAGACTTTCGATCGGCCATAGATAGCTCTTTGCCATAGGTACGAAAGCGATACCTGTTGATGTCGTAATTGTCAAATGAACGGACCTTATAGTCAAAAGCATTAGCTACTTGTCTCAATTTGGCATCCATAATCTCTAAATTAGCCTACAAGTTTAATAAGAAAGGATTGTTGCATTAGTCGCAAATTAGCCAAAGAAATGAAATGGTCTAACGGAAATTACCTTTTTTTGAACCAAGAGATGAAACCGGGATATTCGCCTCCTTGCTTTGCCAGAAGCTCATACTCTTCGACGGAATCCTTTTGGATCACCGCTCCAAACGAGAATATGGCGACGTATCGACTGCATCAAATATCCAGGAATAAGAGCAGTTCAAAGAAATTAGAAGTTGCGAAACAATGTAACGAGATCTTACTCGATGTATGGCCGCACTTCTGTTAGGTTGTTAAAGAGATACATCGAAATGGTCCACCATTCTTCAACATCCAACGATACTGGTTTCCAAGCACTGGATGGTGCGAGATTCCCTTTGAATAGTTTGAGGTTGGATTGATCCTTTGTAGGCTCGTCAGCATTGTACCGAGGCTTCGGATTATGCAAATGACGTTTTTTGGCTTCGTAGTGTGCTATCACGAATTTTGACGCCTCCTCAGTGATGAATGCCTCGGCCATCGATGCTTCTATTCTACGTTTATTTTTACATTTTGCTCGAAGCGTCTTCTGCATCCTCTCAGTTGAGTAGCACCAACGATTTTGCACTGGCCCCCCAATTGTGCCTCGGTCAGGAGATGCAAAATCAAGTGTTGCATTGGATTAAATAAGCTTGGCAGGAAGATCATCTCTTGCAGATCAACTCCGACGCCAACTGTTCCATTTCTTCTAGGAGGCCAGGCGATAGTTCTTTCGCACAAAGAACACGGAAGAAATTGCTCAGCTCTGCCAATACTAGCCATTCATCCTCAGGGATGAAGCCACGCAACATCACCGGCATTATCCGCTCTATGCATATGTGCCAATCATGACTTTTTAGACCAAATATTTTCAATTTATCAAGATCCGCTCCCCTCTTTAGATTTGCTGCATAGCCACCGGGGAACATCAACTGCATTTTCACCCACAAAAGAATTTCCTTCATAGCTAGCCTTCCAAGATTGAACCATGCCTTTGGCTTCTTCCAGTTCCGCCTTCCTTTCGGTTCTTGCATGTTTTGTAACAGTCTATCACAGAGCTCCTCTAGATCGTGGCTAGCCTTAGTATTATCCTTTAATTTCCCCTCTATGTCGAACAATATACCAAAAATGGCTTCGGCGATATTCTTTTCAGTGTGCATCACGTCGATGTTGTGTGGGCAAAGGAGGTCTTTGAAGTAAGGCAGATCCCAGAAGCATGTCTTGTGAGTCCATGCGTGTTCCTTATTATACCCCTTGAAATACCTTGGAGCTCTGGATCTGGATCGAGAGCGTTTATCTGATCTAGGGTCTGTTGGCCTGTCAACATAGGTGGTGCAGAGTCTTTGACAACTCTACCTTTCATGAAGTTCTTCTTGTCTTTCCTGAACTTATAGTGAGGATCTAGAAACTTTCTATGCAAGTCGAAGCAACTATACTTGCACCCCGCCGTCAGCCAACGAAACTCAAGAGCTCCCGTGCATGTGGGGCACGGGAACCTTCCATGCACACACCAGCCAACGAATAGCGCATACGCCAGCAAGTCATGCGTCGAGTACATGTACCAGGCACACATTATGAAGTTCTGTTTGCTAAAGGCATTGTATGTCTTGAACACATTATCCCAAGCTTCTTGCGATTCGTCCTTAAGCGGCTGCATGTACACATTCATATTCTTCCCCGGATAGTTGGGCCCTGGAATTATCAACGTCAGGAAAATGTTCTTTCTTTGCATAATCTGCCCGGGGGGGGGGGGAGGAGATTGAGTGGAATGACAAACACGGGCCAATAGCTGTATGGGGCTGCCATCTGACCAAACACACTGAACCCATCTGTGCTGACGGTGACTCGAGGATGCCTTGGATCTGCCGTTTTTTCCTTATGTAATGCACCGAAGCGCTTCCACGCTTCACCATCCGATGTGTGCACCATCATCACATTCCCATCTGCATCTAGTTATGTTCTTTTGCCCGTTTTGTGCCATGTCATCTGCCTGGCCGTCTCTTCGACCATGAAAAGACGTTGAAGTCTTGGTACGATTGGCATATAACAAAGAACATTAATGGATATTTTGGTCCGCGTCTTCTCACCCATACCGTTGTCTACCACAACATACCTGGAAGAATTGCAAATGGGACAATAATTCAAGTCCTCATACTGAAGCCTAAATAAGACACATCCTTTCTCACAAGCATGTATCTTCTCATAGGGCATCTTAAGAGCATAGAGGATTTTGTCTGACTGGTACAGGTTTGGAGGTAGCGCATGGCCTTTGGGTAGAAATCGTCCGAAAACTGTCATCATCGCGTCATAGCATTCACTGCCCAAGTTGAATTGAGCCTTCAAAGCCATTATTTGTGAGATGGCATCCAGCTTACAAAGCTCAGTGTGATCGTGGAGAGGACGTTTTGAGGACTCCAACATTTCAGTGAAGGCCTTTGCAGATTTCTCCATCTCCTCGTCCGAGTCCCGAGCATCGTCAAAGTCTTGCACCATGTCTGCGGTCCTAGTACCATACTCGTCGGTGCGATGACGAACCACCTCGGCTCTGGCACATTGGGCTGACTCACCATGTAATGTCCAGACCATGTAACCAGACGTAAAACCATACTTCTGCAGGTGTTTACTCATTTGAAGCTCATCCCTCTGATTATAGTTGTCGCACCGGGCACAGGGGCACCAGCTAAATTCCTGGCCATTTGCAAATGCGGCTCTAACAAAACCCTTAGTTTTTGTTAACCATTCCTCGGTCCAAACATACTGACTAGTGTAACCGGTGTACATCCACACACGATCACTCATATTGACTTCCTACTGGACACACAAGAAATATATACATAATTAGGCAAACCATATCCATCAGTTAATGTAGTTTGTTCTTTTTATTACGTCCATGCAACCTACACGCTAATAGGTAAGGATAGGTCCTAATCCCACCCGAGTATGTGTAGATCGGGTTCGTTTCGCTCTGCTCCGGATCCGAAGCAAAATTTCGGCAGCACCTCCCCGCTATTCTCCTGATACACGTCTCGGCAATAAGCAGAGAGGATGTGTACCCGGAGAACAACAGGGAGGCACTGACGAAATTCGGCATCGCATCCGGAGCTGAGCATATGGAAAAACGAACCCAATCTACACATACTCGGGCTGTCCATGGATAACATTGGACAATTCGAAAGAATCACAATTATAAATATGCAAATGCATGCATATTTATAGATGAAACCCTTTCGAACGGGAGATGCATAGTGGTTACGCATACTGATGATTGACACCTATAGCTAGCAAGTTTCATCGGCACGAAGACCGGAATAGAGAAAATGAAGGGGGAGGGGAGGAGATGTCTTTTGTGCTCACCAACGAACGCAGGGGCGGAGCTCATCGAACACTAGACCCTCACAATGACGAAATAACTGCATATTTAAATCAAAAATGAGTAACATAGCAAGTATTTGACACCGACGACCACATGTACCTCGCACTGATGATACTTGCTATTTACGGTACCATCAAGACCGGGGAACCCTCTAACCCGCTTGTCCACGGGTAAACTAAATAGAAACTACCATGGGTGCAAGGTACAATGAGGCCATCGGCGTTGAACACTACATCCACATCCCACAAGTGAAGCCGGTGCCCGGTGTCCCGCAACAATAGGTCTGGTGGCTGATGACGGTCGAACACCTTGGTGAATTTGTCTGGCAGCCTTTGCGATGAGGATTAAAGCCAAGTTTTGAAATTTTCAAACAACCAAACCGACTTGAGTTAGTTTGGGTGTTTCAAGTTTCAACACTTAGATTTCATTCGTCATATCTGAGGCTGCCAGACAAATTTGCAATGGTGTTCGACCGCCACATGTACCTCACACTGACGATACTTACTATTTAGGGTACCATCGACACCGAGGAACCCCCTAATTAACCCTCTAATAATGAGATAAAGGGAAGTTGGCGGGGGGCTGGTCCTTCTATCTGTAACCCGACTGATAAGGTTCTTCGGCAGAGAAAAAGAGGACTGACAGGATAGCCTTCTGGGGCAAACTCGTTTATCTACACTACAGAGGTATCTCACCTCTCCACGGACGTAAACATGAACGTGTTCTCGGCAAGGCTCATCTTTTTCATTAACATGCTGATACGAGTACAAGCATTACAGAACACAAACATCGACATGAGAGATTACATTATTTGAATTAAAATTTGGCAAGTGCCTATAGATTTAAGATCGAAAAAAGATAAGTGCCCCGTGATGCCTTTTCCCTTGTAAATCTCTTGCATGACGAGGTCAAAGAGGCAGAAACTGGGTGCGCCTGGCGTCCGGTGCCTCCCTAGGATCAGGGCAGCGCCGTTCTCCAGCGCAGAAGGAGGATCCAGAGGATGAGCGTGGATGGTGAGGCTGCTGGAGGCACGGGTGGAAAGGCACAGAGTCACCGGCAAACACGACTCGTCATAATGGTCGCCCCCATTCTTGACACGTCGTGGGTTGCCGCTGTCGCCCACATTACTACTAGCCGAAGACCCCAGATCGTCAGCTACACTGAGCACCATGCTCTCTCGCTCCCCGCACAGAGAGCATGGTCATCCCCAGCAACCCTGACGTCGGAAATCACCGCACGTCCCAAGGAGGTGTACGAAGACGAGAAGCCCTCCTACGCAGACAGAGGGTGACGCCTGGAGGAGCCGGACCTGCCTCCACCGACGGCAGACCTCTCCCAAGGCTCCACCTCCGCGTCACGCAAGGACGAAGAACAAGGAGCGACCGGCTACCACCCCCGCACCCGCCGTGGGCCTCGGCATGGTGTCGTTCGCCTCCCCTCCCACTGAAATCAAGGCTACAGGAGGTATGATGACGGACGCGTCGGAGTCGCCACCTCTGGTGTTACCGCCGCGCCGCCGGAGCATCCTCATGAGCTTAAAGGACTCGGAACTAAAGCCTGGAGGCCAGCCCTAGGCTCCCCTTCCCAGCATATTCAAGACGGAGCAAGACAGAAGAAGAGGGGGATGTAGTGGATGCCTCCGTCCTCCCCTGCTCTTCCTTTTATAGGCTGACGGAGGACCGGGGGCTGGATCCACGGCGGGTGACCATCGCCCTCCTCCACCAGTTCAAAGGAGCCGGGCCCTTGCCATTATGCTCTCCCGCGCCACGCGCCTTTTTTACCTACCCCGCACGATGCATGCAGTGTACGTAGCTAAGGATAAGGGCATGGTGGGAAGTGTGAATTAGCAGTTTTTGCCCCGTGCATTAAAGTCATTCACGGGCCATTACTAGAGCAGCCCCACCACCATTGGCTTTGCTCGACGCGCGAGAAAACAAGAAACTGGCCCGGAATCAAGACTAATGAAGAAGCAAAGAAGATCTCAAGAGACCAGCCTCTTCGGTAGCGCTGCCTGTGCACTTGATAGGTCCTACCCGACGATGCTCCACAGCGCGTTTTGGTGCAGGCCCGGGGGCTTCTGTCAGCGCAACAGACCTGGGGCCTGTTGACCTGACTCTGCACAGGCACAAGATCAAGATTGAAGCACCAGAATAAGAGACCAAGAGACTCGAAGAACCAACTAGCAGATCAGAAGGAACCAAGACTAAGACAGAGGAGCCAGATATCGTCAAGGAAGAATCCTCCCTTGCCGGGCAGGCGAGCCCGGCAAGGGGCGAGGCCACCCCCAAAAGAAGAAGACCCAAGCGTCTCGACAGGGCCTGCCGGGACTCACAAAGACCAGATCATCCCACCGACTACTCTACCATGACCCACGTCGTCGATCAATGCGGTGTCAAGACGCAGGATGATTAAGTGGCAGCCATTCGCCACATGACGGCCACTTCCTACCAAGAGAACTCACAGATGACACCCGTCTAGTGACGTGTCAAGCGAGCAGGCGTGGAGCTGGCGAATTAGCCTGACAGGCCTTACCGGGCAACCGACGATGTGACACTAAGCGGTGCATTAAATGCATGCTGTCATCCTGCAGAGTTAGGTATGATAGCACTGTTGCTATCATATAAGCGTCTAATGACCAATCTGCCACTGTGGTAACCCCTTGATCTATAAAAGGAGGCCCATGGCAATTATTCGAGGGGTTAGAAGTTTAGACCATTCATACCCCCGTACGCGCGTAGTCGCCACTGTCCCGAGGCAACTCTTGCCGGGCAAGTGTACTACGCACCCCCACCACCTTTTCCCAATCAATCCACCAAAGCAGGAGTATGGTTTTACGCCTTGC
>NW_025226582.1:0-12312 GCF_018294505.1 Triticum aestivum | reverse complement strand
GGCCTCCGGAGGCAGGAGCAAGCGGCACAACGGCGTTGGTTTGGGTGGCTAGAGCAAGAAGACTAGAGGTTCAAGAAGCACTATGGTCGTTGGATGGACATCATACGATCACTGGAGCTAGAATTGTTCATATTGACTAAGTTGACAAAGCCCTCCATCTGTGTTAACTTAGTAGGCCCACAAGTCAGCCTCCCACTATGGTGGGTCCCAGCTAGCAGGAGGAGTATTCATTTTTTCTGCGTAATAAGGAGGTACTTCCTTGTGTGCGAAGATACAGCTGGTGGGTCCGAGCTGTCAGCGGGGGGGACGTTTTTTCGTGAAATATAGAGGCCCTTCCAGTGGGTCCTAGCTGTCAGGTGGAGGAATTATTATTTTGCGCGTAATAAGGAGGCATTTCCTTGCGTGCGGTCGTGGACCCAGTTGTCAGTCTCTCCACATACGGTCCACTTCCGATGGATGTCATTCGTTAACCACGTTGACCACACCGTGATGAGAGCACTAGGGCAATGGATAACGGCGAGGCCTAGGAAGGGAATGACATGGAGCCAGGGAAGAATCGATAGTTGATTCCCACGTGGAGGGGAGTATGAGGGTTTACTTGTTCCTCTGCCATTGTTGGAGAATAACAGCAAGTGTGGGTGAGTAGATCGATGGCTAGGCCAGCGATGGGAGTACGATGCGGCGGTGAGGCCTGCGCGGCAGCACAGCCAGCCATGGAAGGAGGGAGCAGGCAGTCCCAACGGCGCTTGTTTGAGCGAATGGAGCAGGAATAGCAGAGATTGAAGAAGCACGACGGTCGTTGGATAGACATCCAACAGTCACTGCTCTTGTGTGTTGACTAAGTTGACACGGCGAAAGCGTGCGCGTCAACCTATAGTAGGCACACAAGTCAGCCTCAAATGTGTGGAAAACAACATACATGCCATCTACCATTATTTCTAATAATTTACAGCCCATTTTCTAATTCTTAAGGATTTTTTGGAGCCCATCTTCTTTTTGTTAGCATTACAGCCCATATTAGTTAAAAATTATACGAAATTTTGCATATTTTGGTGCAGTCAACTGTTTTTAATCCTAAAATTTTGAATCACATTCAAACTAATTTGAAAAATAAATTTATATAAATATAAAATCCAAATAATTGTCCACGCATAAAAATCAATGGAATTTAAAATCTGGAAATGAAAAAATGAAACTAATTCCCGGTTTGATGTGTTTTAAAAATGTATAGCCCATTTCTCATTACTGATAGCCCATTTTCTGGGCAAGCCGAATGCAACTCTTCTCATCTTGAAAGATTTGCAGACCAACAGGGCTGACAAAGCAAGTAGGCCTCGGTTGGGTATTTCTTTAAAAAGGTAGAACTGGGCTAGCCATTTTCTGCAAGAAAAAAACACAACTAGGCTCATGATGTGGTAAACATAAATAAAACCCTGGCTAGACGGGCCATAGCCCCCGCATAGCCCCATTGCTATCCTGATCCATCTCAAAAACTAGTATAAATAACAAATGCTTGTTCCTAAAAAAAGTAAATAACAACTGCGCGGCCTACTAGGTCCCTGGTGTCAGCCGCTCGTTGTGTAATTCTCTCATTTATTGACTACGTTGACAATGGCGTGGGCCCCGGATGTCCAACCATTAGGAGGAACCATTTTATTGGGCTTGTAATAATGAGGTTATTGCTTGCGTACTGCCATGACCCTGTTGGTCCCTACTGTCATCCTCTCCATGTATAGTCATCTCCTGGTTCCTCTCGGTTGTTGACGACTTTGACAACACAAGAGGGCAGCGTACCGTGCACGACGAGCGAACCAAGGTGGAGGACTACGGTGAGTCCTCAGATGGAACAAACAGGAGCCGTGGAAGATGTGTCTGTCCATGCGGAGGGGAATATGAGGGTTGATTTGTTTGGGTGCAGGTGCGTGTTGGGGCTGACATCGCCGGAGAATAACAGTCCATGTGGGGGAATAGAGGGAGGGACTGGCCAACATTGGAGGGTACGATAGGGCGGCAGAGGCACAGCCAGCCATGGGAGGCGGGAGCATCCGGAACCGACGGGGTGGTTTGGTTTGGGCAGATGGAGGAGGAAGACAAGAGATAGAAGATACACGACAGATGCTGGATGTCAATCCAACAACCGGTAGGCAGAGTCGTTTGTTGACTAGTTAGTAAGTCGAGTCCACCTTGGATAGGCTTTTTCCTCGTGGGTCCCAAATGTCAGAATCCAAATCTGCCACGGTCATGCAGCCTTTATTATGAATATTTAAAGCCCATTTGGTGTGCTAGTTCAAAATAGGTTTGTGGGGGCTGGTGGGGGCTAATCACTTGGGTTATGTAATGCACAATGATCTCAAGCAGCCGGCAAGAGTGATGCTATATCCCTTGGCTGGGATTTGTTACAATATTTCACTCTTAATTAAACAAATGGCAAGCCATTTGCCTTGTTTCAAAGAAAATATGATAGCCACAACCGAGTTCAAACGGGCAACAACATCTAACTCCAGCTCACAAACTGTACAAAAGCACGAGGGTTAATTGTTCATCAGGTTTAGACAAAACCCAGATTGAAAAGGGCAACAACATCTAAATCCAGCACTATTTTTGGTAGTCACAGTCAAATGGACCAGTCAGGTCCATAGAATGAACATCCTGGGTCGTAAAATTTACTGGATTATGACCACAAGATGTTGTAAATAGAAGCCCGACACGTTTAGAAGCTCTTTTGTCCACCTGAAACTCCTTTCTTTGCTCTTTGACATACCCATCCATCAAAACCATGCTGCTGATAAACTTAAGCCCGATGGACAATAGTAACCTCGCATTCAGCAGGAAGAATGTGACAAATCTAGTGTTTGCATGGTTGGCAACATATTGTTCCAGCGTTATTGCCTTCAATCGAATGTCATGAGAAGTGAGAAAATCCCGGTGCTTACGAATCCACCGATTAGTTATAACTTTCTTACCCTGTCATGTTGCCTAAATAGACATGAAGATTGAAAATAGTTAAGGTCTAAAAAAGTGTGTCGAAAGAGCAAAAACTGAACGGTTAATTCTAGTACACCATATGCGGGCTTCCAATGTGCGTGAAATTATCACCTTTATATACAACTTCTCCAGACATGGAAAGCATTGCAGCAAGCCAATAATCTTGTGTAGATCAAAACTATTCATTTGGATATATATGATCTTGACAGAATCCAGCACCATTCATATGTTATCCATGGAGAAACTCTTCATTGAGCATAGAACATAATATTAGTACAAAATGTGTACTCCAAGATGATATATAACTTATGCCCAGAAATTTAAAATGCAGCTTATGGTTACAAGTGTAGATGATGATATACAGTACCTGAATAACTGTGGAGCCAAACACCATCTTGAAATGAGCACAGAGATCATGCATTACACCCAAGGTCTCCAGTTTAGGCGTAGAGACGATGGTTATTTGCGACGGTGAATAACTAGAATCAAGGATCAACCTTTGAAGTGAAGGGGCATCTTGGATGACGAGTTGCCTTCCACCAAAAGAAATTCCAGTTCTTACAAGGTTAGGCGACTTTATTTGGAGACAACCAATTCTAACTGTGAAAACAAGCACCAAGGTAACATCCCAAATTTCCAATTTGGAATATTATACATTAGATCATCATTGCATATCATATTTTATTGCATTTTGGTTTATTCTAGAAATTCTAAGCAACTCAAGGACCCACAGAGAGATTGGGGATTTCATTATTTTTCATATTTGAGTTTTCTCAAATTTTGGAAAAAGGATCATTTGGTTTTAATTATTTTTCTCTCTGAATATTTCCAATATGAAAAAAAAGAGAGGGGATAAAATGACTTCTCCAAAATAAAGAAATATTGGAGGAAAAATATTAAAATCAAATAAGAATTTTATTCGGAGTTTTATTGCTATTTTATCTGAATTAGGAAAAAAATGCGTTTTTCAAAATTCCATTAGAGGCCCAAATAAATGTTCCCCTTGTCCGCTATATTTTTAGAGGACGGGGAAATTTTATTTCAGGATTTTTGGAGTCCGTTTAGTATTTCTTTTATTTGTTTTTCTGCGTGTCGGAATTACTTAAAAAAAGTTACCGACCTACTGGGCCATGTCCGACCCGGACACCTCACCCGAGTGGCTTTATAAGCCGGCCCAAGCCGCCAACCCACCCCGTCCAAACCCTAGCCGCCCCGCCTCGATTCCACCGCCGCCGCTGCTGCTGCGTCGACGCCATTACCCTCGCGCCGCCACCTCGCCGCTGGAGCCGCCCTGCCGCCGCCTCGAACCCGCCCGAGCCGCCGCCGCCCGCCGGGCCTCGCCGGAGGTACTCGACACCGCCGCTGCCGTTCGTCTTTTTTTTGAGAAAAACCCTTCGGTTTTTTTGAAAAAACTAGATCTGTTTTTTTAGATTAGATCGGTTCGGTTTTTTTTGGTTTAGTTAAATAGCGGTCGTTCGTATGTACGTTTGTTTTAACGAAGGATGTTCATTCGTTAGCCGCAGACAGCGAATGTTCGTTCGTTAGCATGTTCGTCAGTTTTTCTTATTCCAGGGTTGTTCCGTGATTATTTTCGATCATGATTTCTGCCCTGATCTTCGTTTTAGTTTATCTTTTCGCTCGTTTATTGGAATCAGGTGATTCAAGCACCTAGATCTTCGTCTCGAAGCCCTCTTTCTGTTTAATCAACTTGAACAAGATTTTGGTACTGTAAAATTTGACTTTAGTCCAGATTAGTAAATGGATCTTGTTTCTTTCGCAGTTTGAGTTTCGTTGCTCCATTCGATTTGTTTCTTTTTGCAAACCGGAGTTCTTCAGTTGAACTTTCTGGTTAGATCCTTTATTTGAGTTTTATCCGTGCATCTAGTTCAGTGCTTATTGTATGTTATTGTTTGTTTGCGATAGAGTACCCAGAGTGCAAAGCGTGCTACTACGAGTCTCTAGGTTTTGCAGATCATCAGCAAGGCAAGTAACACTTTGATCATACCTCCTTACTACCCAGTTTTATTGCATTAGATCATCCCTCAAAAATTGCATGGTTAGGATCTGATTAACATGTGGGTTTTGGGAAGTAGATGATTAGGTAGAACCTATTGCCATGTTTATTATCAAACCTTTGTGAGTTACTTCTACGTTTATGCTTATATTGCTATGCTATGCTCGTAGACGTGGATTGGGTTAGTGTATCCATGACAGATGTGAGTATTGTTAATTAATTGTTAACTTAATGTGGCTACTTAAATACACATCTGGGTGGATTGCTTGAGGCACCCTGGAGTACCCAGTGGTTGTCAGGGCACCTGGAGAATCCAATGTTGTCCTAGGATATCCCGGAGTACCCATGTGATCATCCTACGATCAGCCACCCAGGCTCGAAGGGATCATAAAATTATTCATGCTAGAAACTTCCATGTGCAGCCACAAGCCAATATGGGCTCTGGCATAGTTGAGTAAGTTGCATGAAGCTCTTGAAGAGGTAGACTAGCAGATGTAGTTGGTTGTAGGTGGTACTGTCTACCCAGAGTAGAGAGTTAATGCTTCAAAAAGACTATGTCTCAAATATCCGACCATGGATGTGTTCGAGTCTTGTGGGGAAAAGTGCGCAAACCTCTGCAGAGTGTACAAACTAATCATGGTTAGTTGTGTCCCCAGTTATGGACATCTTGAGTATCTGGTTCTTGGATTATCATGTTGATCTCATCACTCTAAATTAATTTGTTGGGTTTAATGATGATGTTTAATTGGGTTTGAGTTGGAGGAACCTTCTCAATGTTTAACAACCATCATGATAGTTAAATAAAATGTATTCCTTTGTTGTAGGGAAAATTTGGCTTTATGCAAAACTGTAACCATATATGCAAGTAGTGATAGCATTCATTCTGTTCATTACTCTATGTATTACATTGCCAGCATATTCCATGTGCTGACCCGTTTCGGGCTGCAACATTTCATGTTGCAGACTTTTCAGACGACGACTAAGGTGCCATAGGTCGTTGTCTTCCACTCAGCTATCCCGTTGGAGTTGATGGACTCACTTTATCTTCCAAGCCTTCCGATGTTATCGTCTTTAGATGGCCTTAAGCCATATTATTGTAACAAGTCCTCTTTTGAGACATTCGATGTAATAAGTGTGTGATTGAAACTCTGTTATAAATCCTCGAGTACTGTGCATGTAAGCATTACCAATCCAGGGATGACACTGATGCACAGAGACTAGACAGTTTAAGGTCTGGTCGCTACAAGATGGTATCAGAGCACGCGCTGACTGTAGGACACGACCACTAAGCTAAAACCATAGGTCACTCCTCTCTTCTCATTTCTGAGTTCTCTCCCTTTTCTACTCTATAGGATGGCGGATGCAAGGAACAAGTTCACACAACCGGATGAAGATACACCTTTTGGACGACACTTGAAGGAAGTTACTAGGTACCTGAACATCGGAATACCAAGCTTCACCGGGACCTACATCGCCACTTTACCAGAAGAGGAGCATTGGATGATTTGAGTTCAAGTTCCAGGAAGGATGTTCATGCCAGTCACTAAGCTTGTAGAGTTTTCCTTTGATGCACCAACCTGGAGTCTAGGAAAGAGCATGGCAGCCCACATCACCATGGGACGCATTGGAGAAGTTTACCACAAGGATCTCAAAGATACTATCTACCAGATTTGTGGGCGCCGAGATGAGCAATGGGAGATGATCAACACCAGGAGGGATAGGTCCATTGCAGCTTTCATCCAGGAGTTAAACCAGCACATTTGATGCCAGGAGAACCATATGTGCGTAGGCATGATAGATTTGAAGAAGGCAATGACCAGGATCATGGAGCTGGAGGAAGAACTCAAGTCTACATGCGATGGATATGAGGAGGAAATGATGATACTCGTGGAGAAGAATGATGATTTGACCTGGAAGCTAGGAGTATTCATGGGAGACCCCGCGCCAGGAGGAGATGACGATGATTCCAAGGACATTCGCTCAGAGGACTACATCATCATCGACGACACCGACTCAGGCCCCGATGATAGTGATGATGACTATGTTGATCAAGCTGGAGCAGATATCATGGAGTCTTCTACCAATTAAAACTTCTAGTCGACCACCATATCAGTAGTAGTATTTCCCCATGTACATAGTATAGTCCGAGAACTTTTGTAACGATAGTTAGACCGATTGTATACCCTTGTTTGAATTGATTGAAGTGATATGTTTGTGTTTGTCTCAAGTGCATATGGGTAGTGTTTTCCCTCTATACCTCATTCTATTCTGTTTTCTCATCTTTTCTAAACCATTAGATGCCTCCGAGACATGACAATGGATTTGCTTTCCCACCGGAGCTCACTCAGTTGATCAAACAATAGAATACCAATATGCAGCTACTAGTCTAGAATCAGAACCAGGGGAACAACAACAACAACAACCCACCACCACCACCACCTGTTGATCACTTAGCCCATTTTCTAAGGCTGAATACGCCGGTGTTCTCTAGTAGCACTGAGCCGATTGTTGCAGATGATTGGCTCTGCAAGATTGGAAGGGAGCTGACCACTGCAAGATGCACAGATGCGGAGAGAGTGTGTTTTGCCGCACATCAGCTTGATGGACCCGCAACATCATGGTGGGAGAATTTCACAGCCACTTACCCCATTGACACTGTTACATGGGATCAGTTCCAGCAGGCTTTTCGCACTACCCATGTTTCAGCAGGAGCTATGGCCATGAAGAAGCGCGAGTTTTGCAACTTGCGCCAAGGAGGACGCACAGTGGGCCAGTATGTGGATGATTTTAGTAAGTTAGCATGTTATGCCCCGGATGGTGTTGCTACAGATGCCGCTAAGCAGGAGAAGTTTCTGGAAGGACTGAATGATGAGCTGAGCATGCAGTTGATGGTGGCAACCTTCAACAACTACCAGGAGTTGGTAGATAGAGCACTCATGATTGAAGGGAAGCAGCAACAGATTGACAACCGCAAGAGGAAGTATGGACAAGGGAAGTACAATTCAGGAGCTCAGCAGAGGCCCCGTTTTACCCCGAACTCGGGAGGACACATTCGCCATAACCATGGAGGCCATAATTCCAATGGAGGGAGTTTGCATAGCCATAGTGGCCCCAATAATGGGAATGGGAATGGAGGAAGCAACGGCCAGAACCGTTCCAACCCAGCAACGCCTGCCAAGAAGGATCTAAGTCACATTACTTGTTTCAAGTGCGGGAAGAATGGACATTACGCCACAGAGTGTTCTGAATCAAAGAATGGAAATGGCAATGGAAGCTCTGGGAAGAAATCCAACCCTTTCAATAGGGGACAAGTGAACCCCGTTAGGGTGGAGGAGGTTGAAGCGCAACCCGATGCAGTTATAGGTAAGTTTTTGGTTAAGTCATTTACTGCAATCGTTCTTTTTGATACTGGTGCATCACATTCATACATATCAAGGGGATTTGTGGACAAGTATAACCTGCCAACCCAAGACCTTAGTTCACCCATGTTAGTAACCTTGCCAGGAGCAGAGTATATGGGTAGCCTATGGTGTGATCGGTTACCATTAAGGATTGGTAACTACGTGTTCCCCTCAGACCTAATAGTATTGGAGTCACAAGTACTGGATGTAATATTAGGCATGGATTGGTTATCAAAGTATGAAGGAACATTGACTGCGCCAGTAAATTGATTTTGCTCACCACCCCAGAAGGAAGAAGGATTAAGTATGTATCCCGGCATGTGCCGAAGAGGACTCAAGTGAATTCCTTATCAGGAGTTGTATAGGAGGAAGTACCGGTTGTGAAGGATTTCCCTGATGTATTTCCAGAGGAGTTGTCAGGCATGCCACCAGATAGAAACATTGAGTTTTTGATTGAGCTTTTGCCAGGCACAAGGCCAATATCTAAGAGACCGTACCGGATGCCCGCAAAGGATTTGGAAGAAATTAAGAAGCAGATTAAGTAGTTACTGGATAAAGGCTATATTCGCCCAAGTTCGTCACCTTGGGGATCACCAGTGCTTATAGTGGAGAAGAAGGAGGAGTCATTGAGGATGGTTGTTGATTATCGTGGATTGAACGAAGTGATGATCAAGAACAAGTACCCACTTCCAATGATCAGTGATTTGTTTGACCAGTTGCAAGGAGCTAAAGTATTTTCCAAGGTCGATCTGCGATCAGGATACCATCAGCTGAAGATTCGAGAGTAGGATATACCTAAGACAGCTTTTACCACAAGGTACGGGCAATATGAGTATACCGTTATGCCATTTGGTCTGAGTAACACGCCTGCATATTTCATGAACATGATGAACAAGGTGTTTACGGAGTTTTTGGATAAGTTTGTCATAGTGTTCATTGATGATATTCTGGTCTACTTGAAGAATGAAGAGGAGCATAAGGAGCATTTATGTTTGGTACTTGGGAAGTTCAGAGAACATCAGTTATATGCCAAGTTCAGCAAGTGTGAGTTTTGGATGAAGGAAGTTGGATTCCTCGGACATGTTATATCCGGAGAAGGAATAGCAGTAGACCCCACCAAGGTTCTCACTGTAACAAATTGAGAATCACCCACGTCAGTTGGAGAGACCCGGAGTTTTCTTGGACTCGCAGGATACTATAGGAGGTTCACTGAGAATTTCTCTAATATTGCAAAGCCCATGACGGAGTTGTTGAAGAAGGACACCAAGTTCAAATGGACTGAGGAATGTGAGGCCAGTTTTCAGGAGTTGAAGAAACGTTTGGTTACGGCCCCAGTGTTGATTCTTATAAATCAACGCAAGGATTATCAGGTGTATGGAGACGCTTCTCGTCGAGGATTTGGAGCAGTGCTTATGCAGGATAGGAGAGTTGTCTCATATGCCTCACGACAGCTTAAACCTCATGAGCTAAATTATGCTACACACGATTTGGAACTAGCAGCCATAGTGCATGCGTTGAAGACATGGAGACACTACTTTCTCATCGGAAACCATTGTGAGGTGTACACGGATCACAAGAGTTTGAAGTATATCTTCACGCAGAAGGAGTTGAATCTCAGGCAGAGGAGATGGTTGGCGCACATCAAGGATTATGATATGAAGTTGCACTATCATCCCGGAAAGGCTAATGTATTAGCCGATGCGTTGAGTTGCAAGAGTCATGTCAATACACTCATGACCGGAGGATTACCCAAGGAGTTAGCAGAGGATCTCCGCGGGCTATTTTTGGAAATAGTTCTAAGAGGCTATGTAGCAGCGTTGGAAATACAATCTACCTTGATGGATAAGATCAGAGAATCTCAGAAGACTGATAAGGAGATTGCCGAGATAAAGGAAAGGATGAGCAAAGGAAAGGCTAAAGGATTTCGTGAGGACGAGCACGATACCTTATGGTTTGAAGATCGCGTATATGTGCCTAATGACCCGGAGATCGGGAAGTTGATTCTGTAGGAGGCCCATGATTCGCCGTATTTGATTCGCCCAGGAAACACCAAGATGTATCTAGATTTAAAGGACAGTTTCTGGTGGACCCGAATGAAGAAGAATATTGCGGAGTATGTAGCAGTATGTTATGTATGTCTGAGAGTGAAGGCAGAGCATCAGAAGCCAACAGGATTGCTACAGGAATTGCCAATACCTGAATGGAAGTGGGACAAGCTAGGCATGGATTTTATCACGGGATTACCCAGGACTCGTTCAGGCTATGACTCGATATGGGTTTTAGTCGATCGGTTGACGAAGGTAGCTCATTTCATCCCAGTGAAGACCACTTACACCGTGCTAAGTTGGCAAAGATATACATGACCAGGATCGTATGTCTGCATGGAGTTCCAAGGACCATTCTATCAGATAGAGGAACCCAGTTTACCTCAAAGTTCTGGAATCAGTTGCATGAGACTTTGGGTACCATGCTAGAGTTTAGTACAACCTTTCATCCACAGACAGATGGACAGACCGAGAGAGTCATTCAGATTCTAGAGGACATGTTGAGATCTTGTGCGCTAGATTATGGATCTAGTTGGGACGACAATTTGCCGTATGCAGAGTTCTCTTACAATAACAGTTATCAAGCCAATTTGAAAATGGCCCCTTTCGGAGCTCTGTACGGAAGGAGGTGCAGGACACCGTTGTTATGGGATGAAGTTGTTTGGACCAGATTTGATTAAGGAGTCTGAAGAGAAGGTTAAGCTGATTCACGGTAGACTCAAGGTAGCCCAGTCCAGGCAGAAGAGCTATGTGGATTCTAAATGCAAGGAGACAGTTTACAAAGTCGGAGACATGGTGTATCTTCGTGTGTCCCCACTTCGAGGACTTAAGCATTTTGGAGTTAAGGGAAAGTTAGCACCACGTTTTGTGGGACCATACAAAGTTTTGGAGCGTATGGGAGAAGTTGCTTACAAGTTGGAATTGCCAGAAGGATTGTCAGGAGTTCATGATGTGTTCCATGTTTCCCAGTTGAAGAAGTGCCACGCAGAGATGGCTGATATTCCTCTGAGAGGTACAGTGCCACTGGAAGCGATTCAGTTGGATAGCGATTTGACGTATGAGGAGAAACCAGTGAAGATTCTCGAGTTTGCCAGCCGAGTCACATGAAGCAACGTTATCAAGTTCTGCAAAGTTCAGTGGAGCCACCATACCGAGGATGAAGCCACCTGGGAACAAGATGAAGACCTACAGAAGGATCACCCGCACCTATTTTCCAGCCAACCCGAATCTCGAGGGCGAGATTCATCTTAAGGGGGGTAGGTTTGTAACATCCCAAATTTCCAATTTGGAATGTTATACATTAGATCATCATTGCATATCATATTTTATTGCGTTTTGGCCGATCCTAGAAATTCTAAGCAACTCAAGGACCCACGGAGAGAGTTGGGGATTTCATTATTTTTCATATTTGAGTTTTCTCAAATTTTGGAAAAACGATCATTTGGTTTTAATTATTTTTCTCTCCGAATATTTCCAATATGAAAAATAAAAGAGAGGGGATAAAATAACTTCTCCAAAATAAAGAAATATTGGAGGAAAATATTAAAATCAAATAAGAATTTTATTCGGAGTTTTATTGCTATTTTATCTGAATTAGAAAAAAATGTGTTTTTCAAAATTGCATTAGAGGCCCAAATAAATGTTCACCTTGTCCGCTATATTTTTAGAACGGGGAAAATTTATTTCCGGATGTTTGGAGTCTGTATATTTCTTTTAATTGTTTTTCTGCGTGTTGGAGTTATTTAAAAAAAAGTTACCGACCTACTGGGCCGTGTCCGACCCGGACACCTCACCCGGGCGGCTTTATAAGCCGGCCCAAGCTGCCAGCCCACCCCGCCCAAACCCTAGCCGCCCCGCCTCGATTCCG
>NW_025226581.1:0-12318 GCF_018294505.1 Triticum aestivum | reverse complement strand
GACCAAAGTGGGTTGGACAGAACCGCTGGCTTTTGGAAATTAGGGGCAATCCTGTCGAGTGGGACACAACTAGGGGCATAAAACCAATTATCCCTTCTTTATAACAGCCTCAAGATTTTCCCTCATGAGTTCTCGGATATTGCTCTGATGAGCATCGATTGTTTCAACCAAATACTGCAAGACATCAAAGACTTTGGTCTCACGCATGTTTTTGCCTATAAGCATCCATGGAACAGGGAGATTATTCTTCAATTTCATGCAACACTATATATATCCGGTGATGAATCTGACAGCACAAAGTGGATAATCGGATGGGTGACTGAAGGAAAGAGAATAAAATGCTCTGCCATCTCATTTTCATTTCCCTTGATTTGAACATGGCAAGACTGAGATTCAGGTTCATAACTTTGATGCAATCTCTGATGAAGATTTCCGATGCATAGTGGATGAAGATAAAATTTGTGAGTACAATGGTCCTCCCCTGCCTGAGCACTTGACATTCGACAATCAGACTTTATATCATATCCTCACGTACACCCTCTGTCCGCTGTCTGGGATGAATACAGACAACACTAATTATAATGTTCTTCAGAACACCATCCATGCTATCTCTCAAGGACTTATATTTGATGTTGAAGATATGTTCCACCACATTCTGATGGATTCAGCTCAGTGCCCAAAAACTATCAAGGTATTTGCACCCTGGATTTAGAAAGTGTTTTACTATGCAATGAAGACCGAATATCTTGCCAAAGTCAGTCACAAAAGCTTCATTCCTCCAGTTCGTGATACGATAAAAATAATGGAAGATTTTTCCTTGGGAAAAGCACTGGTGTCAAGCCCTCCTAATTATCATCACACCTTCAATGGGCTAAAACTACCTAAGCATTATCATCAACCAAACACTCAAGCTCCTTCACATCATTAAGTGAGCATGCACACTCAACAGCTTCTGCTGAAGCATATGGCCAAAGGTCGCCAAGAGAAAGAGCACCTGGTTGCTGAACTTAATGCAGTTGACAACCGAACAAAAGTTCTGCACATGATCACAGCAGAAAACAAGAAGCGTCTCTGGAAATTGCTTCGGAAATTCTTTTCAAAGAAGCAACTGAGCCACTCTCATCTCAAAGAATTCTATGAGTATATTGACCAAGGGTTTACTGCTGAATATTTTCAAGATCGCAATACTCCACCTTTGCTAGCTCGTGAACCAACTACAAATTTACTTTGGATACAGCTGTGCAAATTGCTCAACGAATCAGAAGCCACTTCACTCATTGGGAAACCTGCTGAAGGAAATACTCTATCTCGCATGACTCATCAGGCTGATCCCAATGTGCCTTCATCTTCTCAACCCCAAGCCAGTCTTGAAGGATCTGCTTCTGCCACTGACGATGAAGACATACCAGCAACATCCGAATCAGAAACTTCTTCGGGTAGTTCTTCAGGTGATGCCTCAGAGTGAATCATATTCACCTTTCCTGCAGTGATGTTATTCGTCACCTTTTCAACAATAGTTGACAAAAGGGGGAGAATCACATCGAGAGTTTTAATAGATTTGGTCTGTTAGTTTTGGTCTTCGTGTTTATTTGCAATATCTTTTGAGACTATTTATGCAACTTTATGTGCTCTGATGTAAAACTTCTGTTATGGGTTGTAATATTAATAACCCTGCATATTGCACTATATTCTCTCGAATCATTTATTTTGCAGGTGGAATCATTGATAGAAGTCATGAATGATTGCACTAAATTCTCGTTGGATTATCTATCATCAGTGCGAACCATTACCTTGTATGATTGAAAAACCCTCCTGATACGTGATTAATTTGCAAGGAATTTCATTGTATATCAATTGACCCTGCATACATCTAGGGGGGTATATTTCATCATCGACTCAAGTAACGCAAGTTCACTCTTGTTCGATTCACATTTCCTTATCTATCATCACTTTGATGATTATTTGTTTTGTCAACAACCGTCCAAAAAGGGGGAAATTGTTGGTGCAAAGATAGGCCCCTTATGTTTTGGAGTCTTTTTGACATAAACAGTGTGCCCGCCACTCGTTCCACTTCATGTGTAGTTTGTCGTCAAGATAGTGCTCCTTCATCTGCATTCTTAGAATCCAAGTGGCACTCCTGAAGAGAGCATCATTCCCTAGGAATTTTTCGCATAGGTGTGCATGAATGGACATGCAAGTGATAGCATTGGGAGCGAAACCTAGCAAGTGAATCTGTAGGATTTCATGACCTCTATGAAGAAATTTAAGAAAGGCGGACAGAGCCCACCATAGAAATACCTGGCAAAGAAGTGGAATTGGTTGTCCGCTAGATCAGCCGACCCTGCGAGGACTTCTATAGCCGGATGGTTATCGGTCTTGCTTGACCAGACATGCAAGTATTTCTTGTTCAGATCATCGGTCGTTAGCACTAGTAGGAAGAAGGCCTTGTCCCGCCGCTGTTCCTCACTCTCGAGCTTCTTCTTCTCCGCCTTTGGGTCCACTGCCTTCTTCGCTCTCTCTGGGGCCATGGTGAGTGCGGTACCGAGGGGGTTGAGGAATGGCGCGGTGGATCGATGGCCAAAGGAGCAGCTACTCTGTTCTTGCACAAGGAAGAAGACGAAGGAAGCGGCTGCTAGATTGGAAGTGAAAGGGGTAAATGAGCAGCGCCTCTCGTGGTTTCCTTTTTATGGGGAAGGCATGAAGGCTGGCTCTTTTCCATCCTACGTGGCTATGCTTTTCACGCGCACTACCCCTGGCAGCCATTTCGTTCCACCTCTCCCACGTCCCGCATTTAATGCCTGTCGTGCGGGCATGGTAAAAGAGAAGATTATGATAGTTATTCTCTGCCACGCATGACAGTGCACTGTTTGTACCTAGCCCAATGATGCCTCCCATGCATGCATGGCCCAGGCCCAGGGGCTCCTATCGATGTACTAAATTAGGGGTCCCTTAGTACGCCAGACTTGTGAACTGGCAGTTGCAGCCCTCCAAATGACAAGGCCTTGCCGGAGGATAACTCGACCCAAGCCTCAACTCTTTGGTACTAAGATCATGAAGAAGACCTTCAGGAAGGTGATCAAGAAGTACTAAATTATTACCAAAGATCAAGACTCCAATTGCCAGCAAGCCAAGACCCGGCAAGCTCCTTGCCAGAATGTTCTCCCTCTCACCCTTTGGGCCGCTCTACCTCATCGACCAGCTGATGGCTTGTCAAGATTAGGTGTCGAGTAGGCAAGCGGCCTAAGGAGAGTCAATAGGACGTGTGTCAGCATGTCGCATGTAGATCAACTTTATTGACACCTTTCTGGTGGACGTGTCGAGGAGATAGTCTCATAAACATCGACGGCACAGAAGGAGAGACACCTTTTTTCCAAAGGATTGCTATTGGTGCACAGCACATTAAATGCCCTTCTCCTAGTCTAGCAAGATTAGGTTGGATAGCATTAAGACCATTTGTTCACATACATGTAATGACAATGTTACCACTATGATGACCCCTTTTTGTCTATAAAAGGAGGCACATGGCTACCTTGGCATGGGTTGACACCCTGCTCGCATTTACACAGTAGCTGCACCTTGGTCATGTTTTTTCGGCAAGCTGTGCTTGCCCCAAGTCAAACCACCCAAAGACATGAGTAGGGTTTTACGCCTCCACAACGTCCCGAAACTGAGAAATCCTCACGAGTGTACTATTGGATTTGCTTTTTGTGCTCGTCGATCAGCCCAGCCGAACTACAAAGGGATCCTCGTTGGTCCGATAGATCGTCGTACCCCGACAATGACAACAAAATGAATAATCATGTCGTTAGAGTAATAACTAGAGGTGGTAAAATGACTCAGGATCCTCTATATCCTGAAGGTCATCCTAAAAGAACCAAGCAAGATTCTTAGTGAATTAATAATGATGCACCTAGTTCACCTAGGAAGAAGAAAAATAAAAAGAATAAAGATAGAACCTTGCATACTTCTAGTGAACCTATTATCGAAACATATTCTGAGAATCCTAATGATGTTTCTATTTTTTTATGCTGAGACATAGTTTATAATGAGCATTCACCTAGCGATGATGATAATGATGATGCTAGTAATGATCATATTGATGCTCCACCAAACAATAATAAATAATTTGATAATGATGTAGAAATAGAACCTCAAGTTGAGCTTGATGACCCACCGCCTAAAAATAAAAGCTATGATGAACGAGAGTTCATTGCTAAGAAACATGGTAAAGAAAGAGAACCGTTGGTTCAAAAACCTATGCCTTTCCTAGTAAGGCTTCAAAATACATAGATGAAGAGGCCTTTAATCGCTTTGTTGAAATGCTTAGACCTTTGTATTTGAGAACACCCTTGACTGAAATTATGAAAATGCCTCAATATGCTAAGTATATGAAAGATATTGTTACAAATAAAAGGAAAATAAATCAGGATGAAATTTCTACTATGCTTGCATACTACTCATTTTAAGGAAAAATACTTCAGAAGTTAGCAGATCCAGGAATTCCTACTATATCATGCTTTATAAAAAACAATTTTGTTAGAACGGCTCTGTGTGATTTAGGAGCTGGTGTTAGTGTTATGCCTTTTTCTCTATACAAAAGACTTAAATTGAATAAGTTGACACCTACTGAAATCTCTTTTCAAATGGTTGATAAATCAACTGCAATACCCATGGGTATTTGCAAGGATGTTCTAGTTGTTGTTGCTAATGTTACTATCTTAACAAACTTTGTTGTTCTAGATATACCCGACAATGACAACATGTCGGTTATCCTTGGTAGACTTTTTTTAATATTGCAGGGGATGTTATTGATTACAAAAAAAAGCAAGCTCACTTTCCATGTTAACAATAATGAGCATACGGTATATTTTCCGAAGAAGCAAAACAAAGTGAATAGTATCAATTCTATTGAAAAGGTAATGACAATTACTATTGGTGATTTTGAATTCCCTCTTCTAGCTATCGAAAAGAAATATCAAACTCTTATTGTTGGGACAATGCATATCCCGGTGGAGGTAACCTAGTGCTATACAAAAGTTCTTCAGTTTCATGACACTCAGAAATAGTTTGTTAATAAGACTTGATCAACCTTATTAATGAATTCTTTTTTATGCGCATGCGGTCCATGAATTCCGTAAGCACAACCTATTGTAATCCTAGTCTGCTCTCTGTTATTTATAGTTTAATAAAGTAAAATGCCATGATTATCCTATTTTCTGAATTATCTGTGCAATAAAAATGACCCAAAAATAAAAGTGACCAGAATGTCATAAAAATTTAACACATTTTTTTATCGAATATTTAAGAATTTTTGGCACTAGACACACCCTAGGGGTGCACCTACTATCCACAAGACAACCGGTCGTGCCCACCACCCTAGGCGCAACATGATGTCTTGTGGGGCCCTCAGGACCCCACTCACTTAGTACAACTCCCCACTTCTTCTTCTTCCTCCAGAAAAAATTGTGGTAGCTCTTGTTCTTGTGTTCTTGCCCCGAAAACTAAGATTTTCGATCTCTTTGATCTGAGCTACATTTCTAAAACTGTTTTTGGGGGGATTGCTCCTCGGTATGTGACTCCTCCATTGGTCCAAATAGTTTTTATTTTAGTGGATTATATTTTTCTTATTTTGCTACTGTTGGTGCCATTGAAAATGTGCTTGCATGTTGAATTCATTTGGTTCTAAGTAGTTTGAATGCTTGAATGCATGATATAACCTCTAGATGCTTATATGAGTAGTTACTACCAATTTTGTCAAGTTTTGTTGACATCTTTTTGTGGTCCAAAAAATTTAGAATGTTTTAGGAAAATAAACATGTTCAGGAGGAAGTCTTCTGGAAGCTCCTCGAGCCAAAGCTCAGCACATCGGGCAATGTCATGAGCCACACGCAAGTTCAGTGCGAGGTGCTGAGGTGAAATCATGTCAATGGCCATGCGACACATTCATGACAGGTGCCTGCATCAAGCAAGAATTCGATCAATATATTGAGAATGCCGAGCTAACCATCTTCGTAGCAGATAAGTGCACACATCATTACCACCTTACCAATTCATTCACTCTTAAATTTAAGTATCTTCCAATTTTCGTTTTATTTGATCTGATAGAAATCTTTTAGTATTTCTCTAGAATAATTCCATGATGCATGCAAAATTCCATATTGTGGTTTGCTCGCCAAACTACGGAAATCTGGTTATGAGACATTTCTTAGTGTTCTTTGCAATGGTGAGGATAGGGGTGTGACACAATCTAGAATTAGAAGTATTCAGTTTCCCTCTTTTCGTTACTTTGCAATTTTTAGTGGGAGGTGTGTTGTTGGAAAACATGATTGTGGTGCACTATGTGCTCCTGATTTGAGCATCCTTCCTGCCGCTGTACATGGAAATAGACATTATAATTTTGAGGCCATTATTGTAGGTGGGCTAAGCCAAAACACAGAGGATGGTGATTAATATGGAGGAATTTATGCCTCCCGCATAGCTACGAAACTTGAGGTATCCATTAGATCCAATGATCTATGTGATAAGTACTTGGAGTTTGAGGCAATGCAACGCCACCAGCTTATTAAGTATGAGACTCATAAATATGATTACAACCTGACATTTAATAAATACCATGATGTCTCTATTATTTTGTCTGCACCTATACTCTTTGACTTTTAGGAAAAACAAAGGCATTTTGTCTATGAGGGTGACGTCCGTGAGTACAGCACAGCAGTACAAGCTGCTCACTTCTCTTAGTAGGCGGCAAAGAACACCGTCCCGAGCTAACATTACGTCTACTATCCTGATCAGTGGTGGTTATTACCAAGTTAGGCCAAAATCCTAGGCTTGGGGGAGTACGTACTCTCACTGACATTATATTCATGTTCACACATTCATTACAACTCTTGGTTTTCATCGTTTTCATAGTATATCCATGTTTTGCTTATGCTTTCCTTTTGTGTGTTTGAAAAACTTCAAAAATCCAAAAATATTTCTTGCTCATTTTTGGTCTTTCTTTCTTGTTTAATTAGTTTGTAGTAGTAAAATAAAACCGAGAAAGATTTCTTGTTTCTTGTTTTACTGTTTGTTGGGAGTTCTTCGGTGTAAATAATTTTCCTCGCTTTTTGTTTTTCTTCTTTAATTTGCTTTTCTCAAGAAAACTAAAACTCCAAAAATATTTCAATGTGTTTCTTTGAATTTCTTTTCTTTCTTTGAGTGGTCGTATGGAGAAGACTTCATAAGAATTGTTGAGTGCCTTCTTGTTGTTGACCTAACGAAGGGCCAACATTTCCTTGTCTTCTCCTTTGAATAAAGTGTTTGCAGATTTTAGCTTCGTTCAGGGCACACTTGCACTATTATTATTTTCACAGTATTGGGGCATGCAAGTGAAAGGAAATAATGACGATAATTTGATGAAGTGATTGTGGCAAAGAGAGGTTGGTATGGGCTCTTCTTGTTTTTGTTTTTGTAAATATGTTTACTCGGTAGCCCTAATCCAACATATTACGAGTAAACATGTTTGTGACGACAATAGAGATAATAGTTTCTCATGCCATGCTTAAGTAGCTAGGAGTGGATAATGATTTATCTTGAGTGTCAACATGCATTAAAATGATGATGATGTACTATGTTAGGATGCTATCCTCCTTTGAAGAATTCAAGTGGCTTGACTTGGCACATGTTCACACATGTAGTTGATTCAAAACCAATGCACCCTTTATGATATTTAAATTCAGAGTGTTTATATCCTACTTACGCTCATGTCCATTTTTAAATATTCGCAATGCATGATTATGACCATTGTCGCTCTCTAGTTGGTCTCTTCTCAATCTATTTGCTAGTCTTTGCTTGTAGTAAGCGGGAGTACTGCTTCTGCATCCAAAATCCTAAAACCCAAAGTTATTCCAAAAAGAATCCACCATATCTAGTTATACACGGTATTACCCTACCGTTCCAAGTAAGTTTGCATGTGCCATCTCTAATCATTCAAATAAACATCTGTTTTGTGTTCCTATAAAGCTCATGGAGCGACGGGCCAGTCAATATCTTCGATGTTAAGTGGGTTATTCTCATTACGGGAGTTTATTCACTTGCATTTCACGAGAGAGGCTGGTGGGAGGCCCAATCCCATTAAACAAAAAATAAACAAAAATAAAACAAAACTCCCCCTAGAAAGATGATTGTTTGGAGGGAACCCGTGGATGTGGATCTCCATGGCTTGTGTTTGTATGCTTGTGGGGGAGTTAAAATTTTCATTTCTGCATGGGAACCACCAATAATGTATTTAGCATGGAAGATGTTGAAATCCTTTGTCATAACATTGATAGGAAAGGCACACCACTCAAAAATGTATTCATCTCTGTTTTAAGCTCTGAGCTCTGGCACCTTGCAAATTTCTAATTCCCTTTGTGAAGGGGCTTTCTATTTACTTTCATGTTATTTAGTTTTATTGCTGAGTCATCACCTTCTCATTAATGCACCAACATATAGTCCAGTCAATGTTGGATGTGAGCATGAATGGATCATCTACTATGAATTACAATGTTTAGTCGTTGCTTGAACTTCAAAGGCGCTCTGCATTTATGTTTTGCAGTCTCAGAAAGGCCTAGTGAGTTACCATGTTATCATATTATATCATAATTATATTGAAAAATTGTTGGCATTTTAGATATTTTATTATTCCTTGCTAGTTGATTATGCCATTGATATGAGTAAATGTGAGTTCTAAGTGTTATCATTCACATTGTTAGTTAATGATCTTTGCTAAAAACTTGGTTAGTAGTTAAGTTTATATACGGCAACATAAATAGAAGAGTTTGTAGAACTTTTTTTCTTTATCACTTTCAGTCATCAACTGGTTTGCTTAAGGACAAGTAATGAGTTAAGCTTGGAGGATTTGATACATCTCCATTGTATCTACTTTCGCATACACTTTTCCTCTTGTTTTGGACTCTAATTCACATTGTTAGTTCATTTGAATGAAACTAACCTGGACTGATGCTGCTTTCAGCAGAACTACCATGGTGTTCTTTTCTATAGAAATAAAAGTTCTCGAAATCAGGTGAAACTTTGTGGAGATTTTTTATTAAATAAATTAAAAATACTGGAGCAAAGATCTATTGGAGTGGACCCACCTACTACACATAAGGTAATGGGGTGCACCTACCCCTCAAGGCATGCCCTGATGTCTTATGGGTCCCACCAGGCTCCGTCTGACCTAATTCCAAGCCTATAAATTCCGTCTTCATGAGAAAAAAAATAGGAGAAGAAGTTTCATCATGTTTTACAATATGGAGCCACCTCCAACTCCCGTTCTTCATCGGGAGGGCTATTTTGGAGTCTGTTTGGGGCTCCAGAGAGGGCGATTTGTCGCCGGCGTCATCATCAACCTTTCTTCATCAACAATTCCATGATGCTCACCATCGGGAGTCAGTAATTCATTCGTAGGCTTGCTGGACATTGATGGAGTTAGATGTGATTTGTCATGTAATCGAGTCAATTTGTTAGGGCTTGATCCCTAGTATCCACTATGTTCTGAGATTAATGTTGCTATGACTTTGATATGCTTAATGCTTGTCACTAGGGCATGAGCACCATGATTTTAGATCTGAACCCTCTATGATATCATCAATATATTTGAGTTCTTAATCCTATCTGCTTGTTGTATGCACTTGTTATTGATCTGCTGAACCGTAGACTCCAAGGTGACAGTAATTGGGATACTCTCTGGGGATGACTGTAATTCGAGGAGTTCATGCATTCACAATGTGTTAATGCTTTGTTCCGATCTCTATTGAAAGGAGGCCTTAATATGCCTTAGATTTCCTTATGGACCCTGCTACCACGGGAGGGTAGGACAAAAGATATCATGCAAGTTCTTATTATAAGCACGTATGACTATATACGAAATACATGCCTGCATTGAATTGATGAATGCGAGCTATTGTGTATCGCTCTAGGTTGTGACCATTACATGATGAATGGAATCCATACAAATATGCATCGCTGATCCAATGCCTACACTTTGCTCATATTGTCTTTGCTAAGTTACTATTGTTGTTCCCGCTGTTACAATCACTACAAAACTGCTACTGTTACTATTACTGTTACTATTGTTGTTGTTACCGCTGCTATCAAACTATCATACTACTGTGGTACTAAATACTTTGCTGCAAAGAATTAACTTTTTAGGTGAGGTTGAATTGATAACACAACTCCTAAGGCTCATAAATATTCTTTGGCTGCCCTTGTGTCGAATCAATAAATTTGGGTGAAATAATACCCTCGAAGACTATCGCGATCCACTATATTTGTGGGTCATCTCCCATGTTCTTTAAACTAAAGGGTATTGTGTTAAAACAAAATGGCTTGTATGGAGTTATGAAAGTTGTAGCAGCTTGATCAAATTCATTCATCTTTATTTGATGATACTCTGAGTAGGTGTCCAAGAAACATAGTGAATCATGTCCTGCCATGGCGTCCACAATATGGTCAATACTTGGTAGGGGGAAGGGGTCCATTGGGCAAGCTTTGTTGACATCCTTGAAATCAACACAAAGGTGACATGACTTGTCCTTCTTAGGTACCATGACCAGGTTAGCCAACCACTTGGGGTGTTATATGTCTCGGATGAATCCGACCTCTAGTAACTTGGTCAGTACCTTGCCCATAGCTTGCCTCTTCGGCTCAAAGAACCGGTGGAGTGTTTGCTTGACCAGTTTAAAGCCCTCTTTGATATTCAGGTTGTGCTTGGCAAAGTGTTTGGGAATTTCTGGCATGTCGGAACGGTGGAAGCAAAGATGTCCCAATTTTCTCGGAGAAACATATGTAATGCCTCATCCACAATTGTGTCAAGCTGTGTGCCGATGGCCATCGATTTGTTGGCGTTTGTGGATGCACTTGAAATTGGATTATTTCATCATCTGGCTTGAATGACATAGGTTTAGACCTCTTGTCAAGGATGACATTGTTTCTATCAACGGTGGCGCGCGGAGCTGTTAGCTCTTTAGCCACGAAGGCCTCTAAGGATTCAATGGTAACTAATGATGCCTTGTTCTCGGCTTTGGGTGCTCTATCAAAGTTGCTTGCTATATTGATCACGCCACTGGGTCCCAACATCTTGAGCTTCATATAAGCGTTGTGTGGGATGGCGTGGAATTTTGTGAATGTGTCACAACCTAGAAGAGCATGGTAACCACTTCTGAAGGTAATGATGTCGAAGGTCAACTCCTCTAAGAGGTAGTTGTTGGGAGTTCCGAACACTACATCAATGGTGATTTTACCGTTGCATCGCGCCTCCTTTCCTGGGATAATCCCCTTAAATGTGGTATAATTGGGTTTGACGCGTGATTTATCGCACTTCATCTTCGGCAGAGTTCTTCATATATGAGATTTAAACTGGTGCTACTATCTATTAAAAAAATTCATAGCAGATATCCATCTACTATGGGGTCAAGGACTAGGGTTGCCATTCCTTGTCTTGAGCCAGTCTTCGGCTGATCCTTTTACACAAAAGTGATAGGCATGTCTGACCACTTATCCGATGTCGCTACCTGATGGACATGGCTTGTCTCGCGAAGGGCTCGCTTTCTTTGGTTCCTTGAAGGATGAGTTTTGTAGATCATTAAGATCTCACATTCGTCCGAGGATATTGTCGCGCACTTATTGTGTGTGTCTGTACTATTGAGATGGTGTTCCCCTCCCTCAATAAAACAAAGTGGATGGGCATGGTTGATCCACGAGTTTATCGATCACAACTCTTGGGCCTGTTATGGGTTTCTTTCTTTTTTGCGATGGTTCTTCGTCCCTGAAGCGTCGAGAGCGCTCATTCAGATATATATCCCTATTGCAGTTTGTCGTGTCAATATCGATTGAATCCCTCTACTCCTTTTGGTCCAACCAAGCGTCTTCCATTACACAAAATCTTCATACCAAGTCTGATAACTCGGAGAAAAAAGCTGCTTAGATTTCTAAGTCATAGCTATCTGGGATTTTGTTCTTGACGAACAGGAAGCGTATCCAGAATTCTTGAACTATCTCGTGAGGTTGTTGCTTGATGTAGATTAAATCCCAGACATTGGGTTGTCCCGAACTACTTGGGCAGTACTCAATGTGGGGGTGGGTGGGGTCAAAACTTTAATCCCAGGCTATTGCGGTTTTTCCGCTTCGAAGTACTCCCCCCCCCCCCCGCCCGAGGTTGTAGTGCTGAGGCTGAACCAGTAGGGTTGACTTTTGAGTTCGAGCTCCTGGCTTCCTCTCATTGGTCATGCTTTCCATCCTCCATTGGTTGGTGTGTGGATTTCGAGTTTATCTGCACGTGAACATCCTTGGTTGAAC
>NW_025226580.1:0-12363 GCF_018294505.1 Triticum aestivum | reverse complement strand
GAGCAAGTGATACTGTGTTTGTAGATTTAGCTGGTGGACTTGAACCTTCTACTGCACTATAAGTACCAGCAGAATCTCGATGGCAGAGCCTTTTCCGTTTCACCCGACGAGTAACAGCACTCCCTACTATATTATTTTCCTTGCTCTTTTTTGACTTTGCCATGTCAAGTTGTACCCACAACACAAAAGAATAAAATCACTCTTCAAAACTCATTGATGCATGATACAGACAAGCAATACTTTGATGTAAGACAACCGTATGAGGATGGAATATGTAAGAAAAACAGGATGACATGACATATTCATAGCTACAATGTGCAAACTAAGCAGAATGATTTTCAAGAAAATAGAAGTAATGCAAGCTAGACACCATATGAAAGATGCAACCAATATTACTCTGCCAAGTTAAAAGTGTCTTGTCATAAGTGGCAATTCGAAAAATTAGAAGCAATACAACGTAGAAATCAACGCAAGATGCAACCACTATCAAACTGCCATGTTAAAAGCGTCCAATCATGAGTTACTAATGCGGGATACACAACATCAGTACTTTGATGTAAGAATATGGTATGATAGATAGATGTAGTGTATTCTAGACACAGAAAGCCATGTCAAATGCACATGTATAACGTATAAACTTAGCATGTGCAATTTAATCAAAATAGAAGAAATATAGGCTAGACAACATATGCAACATGAAACCAATTATCACACTGTCAACTTAGAGCAAGCACCTGCGATGGTGGAGTGCGGGAGATGAACTCATCATGTAGACTTGGGACTTCAACTTCATTAGCAGTAGCAGTGGCAAATCTAGAGAGTCTCTGTTTGCATCGGTGCGGGGTACCACCAACATCCCCTAACTTACTCTTTTCCTTCCTCTTTTCTGATATTGCCTTATGAAGTCAAAACCACAAGAAGATGAATAAAATTAGCTCTGCATAACTGGTTCATGCATGATACAGACGAACACTACTTTAATGTAAGGCAAGCGTAGGAGGATGGAATATATACAAAAAAAGACAACATTTCATATTCACACGTATGATAGGAGGATGGAATATGTATGAAAAAACAGTAAGCGGAAGGCATTTCAACAAAATTAGAAGAAATGAAAGCTAGGCACCATATGAACATGCAACCAATATCACTCTATCAGGTAAAAAGTGTCTCGTCGTAAGTGCCATTTCAAGAAATTAGAAGCAGTACAAGCTAGAAGACAATGCAAGATGCAACCTACATCATAGTCCCAAGTTAAATGTGTCTTATGGGTAAGTGATCGTTGCAGGTATAAGTTGTAAGCTATGCAGATGCAATTCAACATAATCAGAAGCAATACAAACTAGACATCATACGGAAAACACAACCACGTATAATAGTTCCAAGTAAGAGCAAGCACCTATGATGGTGGAGTAGGGGAGATGTGCTCATCGTGTACACGTATGTTCTAGAAACAGGAACACGTGTCATATTCACAGGCATTATGTGTAAAGTAAGTAGATGCAATTCAAGTTAGAAGCAATACAAGCTAGACATCATACGCAACATGCAACCACATATAATAGTGTCAAGTTAGAGCAAGCACCTGTGATGGTGGAGTAGGGGAGATGTGCTCATCATCTACACAACTACGTTGACTGTCCAGCCTTGTGTTGTCTTGCGAATCTTGTTGAGAGAATGGCGGAGTAGAATCTGTAGAGACCCCCTGTTTGAGTTGCTTCGAAGGACCACCATCATCCACTGCCGGACTAATTTCCTTCAACTGTAATGATTTTGCATTGTGAAGTCAAACCGATAAGAAAAAGGAATAAAATTCACTCTTCAGAACTCATTCATGCATGATACTGACGAACACTACTCGGATGAAAGGCAAACACATGATGCGAGGATGGAATATGTATGAAAAACAGGATGGTGTGACATATTCACACCTATGATGTGGTAACTAAGCAGAAGGCATTTCAACAAATTAGAAGCACTACAAGCTAGACACCATATGAAAGATGCAACCAATATCACTCTGCCAAGTTCAAACTGTATGGCGTTTCAACAAATTAGAAGCAGTATATGCTAGAAATCATATGCAAGACGCAACCAATATCACAGTGGCGACTTAAAGGTGCCTTATCATAAGTGACTGATGCGGGATATGCAAGAATAGTAGTCTGATGTAGAAACAGGAACACATGTCATATTCACAAGCATTATGTGTAAAGTAAGCAGATGCAATTCAACAAAGTTAGAAGCAATACAAGCTAGACATCATACGCAACATGGAACCACATATAATAGTGCCAAGTTAGAGCAAGCACCTGTGATGGTGGAGTAGGGGAGATGTGCTCATCATCTACACAACTACATTGACTGTCTAGCCTTGCGTTGTCCTGCGAATCTTGTTGGGAGGATGGCGGAGTAGAATCTGTAGAGAACCTCCGTTTCAGTTGCTCGGAAGGACCACCATCATCCAATGCCTTGCCAATTTCCTTCAGCTTTATTGATTTTGCATTGTGAGGTCATACCGACAAGAAAAAGGAATAGCATTCGCTCTTCATAACTCATTTATGCATGATACTGACGAACACTACTCTAATGAAAGGCAAAGTCATGATATGAGGATGGAATATGTATGAAAAAATGGACGGCTTGACATATTCACACCTATGATGTGGTAACTAAGCAGAAGGCACTTCAATAAATTAGAAACACTGCAAGAAACCATATGGAAGGTGCAATCAATATCACTCTGCCAAGTTAAAACTGTCTCGTCATAGGTGGCGTTCATCAAACTAGAAGCAATACATGCTAGAAATCATATTCAAGATGCAAACCAATATCACACTGCCAACTTAAAGGTGTCCCATCATAAGTGACTGATGCAGGATACACAAGAAGAGTAGTTTCATGTAAGAACATGGTGTAATAGACAGATATAGTATGTACCAAAAACAGGAAAGCGTGTCATATTCACATGTATCATGTGTAAGCTAAGCAGATACAGTTTACACTAATTAGGAGCAATACGAGCTAGACACCATATGCAACATGCAACTAGATATCACACTGCCAAGTTAGAGCAAGCACCTTGGATCGTGGAGTAGGGGAGTGGAGACTTGGACCATGTAATGCACTATCAGTACAAGGAGAATCGGTACAGATGCTCCATTTACATTGTTGCAGAGGACCACCATCATTGCCTTCCTTACTCTTTTCCTTCCTCTTTCTTGATTTTGCCTTGTCAAGTCAAACCCACAAGAAAAAGGAATAAAATTTGCTCTTCAGAACTTATTGATGCATGATACTGACGAACACTACTTTCATGTAAGGCAGCCGCATGATAGGAGGATGGAATATGTATGAAAAACAGGACGGCGTGACATATTGACATGTATGATGTATAAAGTGTAAACTAAGCACAAGGTGCTTGAACTTGTTAGAATCGATGCAAGCTATAAACCATATGAAAGATGAAACCAATATCACTCTACCAAATTAAAAGGGTGCCCTAACAAATGTATTTGACCAAATTAGAAGCAATACATGGCAACAGGCTAGAAATAATATGCAATATGCAACGAATAAAGGTGACTCATCGTAAGTAATTGATGCAGGATACAGAAGAGAGGTAGTTTCATGTAAGAACAAGGTTAACACATAGATGTAGTGTGTACCAAAAATAGGAAGGCATGTCATATTCACAGGTATAGTGTGTAAACTAAGCATATCCAATTTACCCTAATTAGAAGCATTACAAGCTAGACACCGTATGCAACATGCAACCACATATCACACTGCGAAGTTGGAGCAAGCACCTGTGATGGTGGTGTAGGGGATGTGCTGTCTTCTGGTACAGAGCAATGTTCAATATCTTCATTTAGGCTTGCTGTTTCTTGAGAATCATGTGGAGAGGATGAAATTGCATTCTTTATAAGAGTATTGTGTCTCATATTAACCCACGTGCGTGACTGTCTCATCATAAGCGATAGACGCAGGATACACAAGAACAGTAGTTTGATGTAAGAACATGGTGTGATAGGCAGATGTAGTATGTACCCAAAACAGGAAGGCGTGTCATATTCACATGTATAATGTGTAAGCTAAGGAGATGCAATTTAACAAATTAGGAGCATTGATGAGGGATACACAAGAGAAGTAGTTTGATGTAAGAACATGGTTAATAGAAAGACGTAGTATGTACCAAAAACAGGAAGGCATGTCATATTCACAGGTATAATGTGTTAACTAAGAAGATGCAATTTACCCTAATTAGAAGCATTACAAGGTAGACACCATGTGCAACATGCAACCACATATCACACTGCCAAGTAAGAGCAAGCACCTGCGATGGTGTTGTGTGGGAATTATGGTGATCAACTAGAGAGCTACGTTGACTATCTTCATTTAGCCTTGCTGTTTCTTGAGAATCATGTGGGGAGGATGACACTGCACTCTTTAAACGAGTAGGGCGTCTCACAGTAACCCACCCGGGTGACTGTCTCATCATAAGTGATTGACGAGGGATACAAAAGAGCATTAGTTTGATGTACGAACATGGTTAATAGACATATGTAGTATGTATCAAAAACAGGAAGGCATGTCATTATCAAAGGTATAATGTGTAAAGTAAGCAGATGCAATTTAACCAAATTGGAAGCAATACAAGCTAGACACCATATGCAACATGCAACCACATTTGACAGCGCGAAGTTAAAGCAAGCACCTGGGATGGTTGTGTGTGGCAATTGAGATCATCAACTGCAGAGCTACTTTTACTGTCTCCAACTACTGACACTGCACCCATTAGAGCGTTGAAACGCTTACTGCTTATCTTCGAATTACACTGGAGCGACTTCTGTCTTTTCTTTTAGGCATTCATCAACACTGCGTCAGAGTCTGAAATACCCATGCATAAAAAAACAATAGTGTGAGTATGGGTGAAGTGTGTGCACAATTAGTATAGTGTAAAGGTAGCAGATAGCAGGTCGGTGAGAAATAAATGACGGGAGACATATGATAGCTCTACAACATGCATGGCACACTCAATTACTACAGGATTCTATGAAAATAGCAGTCGACGAAAAGCAAATAGGTCAGTCCATTTTTTCTGCACTATCCAATGTACAAAGAACGGGGAGATCGCCTTCATCTACCTCCAGCCAGTCAGTGTTGACGATCTTCCTCGAAACGCCAGCGACCATCGGCCCAGTATTCCTCCCCTGCCTACGCCCTCCCCTCGACCTCACCGCACTGCCGTGCTTGGCACCGCCCCCCCCCGGCCATCCATTCAAGCCCCGCCGACCTCCAGATCGGGCGCAAGCAGCTCCTGCGCCCCACACCCCTATGATAGACACCGATGCGCCGCTTCCCCGGGGAACATGCCGACTAGGTGCTCCACGCGCCTAAGCGGGTGCTGCTTCTTTTAATTGCGGTTTGACTGACCCTGAATTGAAATCCAGGCGGGCTACTGACCTCTAGCAAAGGTGAAATAGTAAAAGGGAGGAAACCTTGTGCATTTAGTATCACGAAGAAGATGCAGTAAGAAGCGCTCAACTAGTTTCTTTCGTGGGATGAATACGGTGTGAGCGGAGACGTAAAATTTGCACGAATAAGGGAAGAGGGGTACCTCTTTCTGCTGGCAGTGCTGTGTCCTCCTTCTGTTTTTCCAACAATCTTGTTGTTCACCGGAAACCAGAAGTTGTGGAGGATGGTGCAGCCTTGGAGGAACCCATGGCCAAGTTGTTGAGTGTGGTGCGGTGGCCGTCTGTCAGCGGCGGGGAAGCAGATCCAAGGCGGCGAACGACGGTATAGCGGGAACAGCTTCGGTCCGGTGGACGGTTGTGACAGTGGAGCTGCAGCAGTGAGGCGCAGGACGGCGTGGTCAAAGTGGTTCTGGTACGGCGCACATCGTCGTCGGCGTCGTGGAGGCAGCTCTGCCTCGGCTTCAGCTGCTAAGTCCTTGAGGGCGTTGCGGTTGCAATTTTGTTGGACGACGACATCGGGGTACCAGATCCGGCATGATGGAGGAGGGCGGCGGTGGATTGGCCGCTATGGGGTGGACGACGGAGGAGGTTGGGGTTTCACGGCTGGTGGAGAGGGCGTTTTCGCGCCCATGGAGTATGAATGGGGAAACAGAGGGAGGCGGGGAACTAAGGGGGAACAATGTTTCGGTTTCATATGTGCTTGTTTGAAATTTGGGGAAAGTTACAAACTTTGCCCCCATCTAAAATTCCGGACATATTGCGGGTTGGGGGTAGGACAGTCATGTCATGTGTCCCAAATGTGGGCGGGATAGATTTCGGCCGAGCGCATGGGTGTTTAGGCGCCCACGGCGTATGAATGCTTCTCGGAGGCGGTTGAGACTGGCGTCTTGGTGAAGTTACAAACCTACCCCGGTTTAGACCTTTGGACATCGGGCCGATAGGCTACACGGGCCAGAGTCAGGACAGTAATTTCCTACCACCAAAACATTAGTCTCGCGCGGTTTCTAGTGACCAAAGGCCTATTTGGCGCTTCGTTCAATATTTGGGAGCAGAAGCATTAACGTTTTCGGTTCTCTTGAATTCAACTTTCAGGATTTGTCAAACTTCACAAATCTTTACTCTTGAAAATCCTAAAGCTACGATTATTTTGTAATGGAGGGGGTACATTTTAGTATACATTGTACACGAGTATATATTAAAAAATATGCAAATTACCTCAGTTCATGCATGGTTCCAGGTATAATCTCCTTGGTTGCAAAAAAAAAGTTAGATATGCGTATGAATATATATACCATGTTCAAACTCACAACAAAGATTGATGCCCCCTTTTACATCTGATTTACAAATGCCATTATCTCGGGTTCAAATAGATGAATGCACTTCCTATGAATTCGAATCTTTGAAACCCCCTTTATGTTGAATTCGACATGTATTTTATTTCGTAGCTAGCAATTTGAAATGTATCCATGTAAGTGACAAATGTATAAAGTGCTTCACACTAACAACATGGAGTGCACTAATTAATGTTTATATATGAATTGCAAAAGCATCCATTGCCTGTATTTCAAACCGCTCTCACTCTATGGATCGATAATATGAAATAAACACATGCACATGCTAGAATTCAATAGAGTATGGGTGTCTGATAGACCGATTTTCATCCATACGCAATTTTGCAAAATTCATGATCTCATCCAAAAATAATAATGCCATTTATATTTTCATTTGATGCGTAGAGCCTCCTTTTACACGTAGATATCTCTCTATCTAACGCATAAGTGCACAAACTTTATATGGATCGGCATTTCTCTTTCACACATGCTCACAATCTCTCTCAGGGTGTCGGGGTGTCTCACGCACATGCTCTCTCTGTTTCTCTATCTCTCTTTCTGACTACTATGTACCACTCTTTTCACTAATCTCAGTTGGAAAACACTATTTCTCTCACATGCATATATACACATGCACGGTCTCTACTAGCCCTCTATACGCACATATATGTGCCTACGTGTCTCCCGCACGCACATTATCTTTAGGCCTCTCTCGCTGCCCCCCCCGACACACCTCCCTAATAGTACTTGGCAGATATGATTTCATCATATCATTCGGTAGGATACCCCTGGCTTTTAGGCTGGATGGTAATACGAGGAAAAGTTTTACCCTAGTTCGGATCGGACCCTTGCAGTTGAAGAAAGAGCCTACTCCTGGTACTGTATATTAGTGTTAGGGGTGTGTACAAAGTACACGTGAATACCAGGCATTGTGCGTGTGTGTATACTATCGACGAACTAGCCCCAAGCTTGTATAACATACTAAGGGCCTAGGGTTACAAATCATATATAGTCGGCTTATCACCAGTGGGGATAGAGTCCTCCGCGACTCTGGTAGCTTCGTGTTGTACGCTGAGTCCTCCACATGGGTCTCCGTATAACACGTCTCGGTCCAACCTATATGTGGCGCAGGATGGAACTGACCCATGAGTCTTCATGTTGACCCACCACAACTAGAAATGATGTGCCCACCACACCACACACGCAATCGGCCACTAAGAAAATAAGCATATACAATAGTACAACGGTATCTAGCTCACGATACGTCTCCATATTTTGTTGATGACACTAATGGACTTTGCATTTGAGGCGTGCTCCGTATTTTGTTAACGACACTTACGGTCATTGTATTTTAAGTGAAAGCACGATATGGTCACTGGACTTCAGGATAAGCTCATCACGGTCACCACATACATTTTGTCATGCTAACCAACATGTGGTTGGATGGTTAGAGGACAGTGGTTTCTCGAGCCCACCAAGGTTAAAGTCCTGGTTCTCGCATTTATCTTGTGTTAATTTCAGTATTTTCCGGCGATGTACGTTCAGTGGGAGGAGCCGTTCCACTCGACTACGAGGCACCTATGGTGACTTCGTAAAATCTCAAGATCATATATGCTGGCCCACTCTCTCGAAGGTGCGGCGGCGGACCGGCGGTGGGGAGTGGTTTCGGGGAGGGCGGGCCGGCCGCGGGCGGCGGGGGCGGGCGGTTCGGCCGGTGGTGGCTGGCGGCTTGGGGGGGGTGGAGTTTGATGATAAACTGGAGGCCCTTGATTTCGAATCCAACGGCTGGAAAATCTAATGACCAGAGATGAAAAAGTCAGTCGACTGACGTGTAGCCTCACCCCGCACTTACACATGCACGCACGCAAGACACACACGCATGCAGGCATGCAACACCGACACGTACACATAACGCACACACACGCACGCATGCTGGCGTGCAACACTGACACGTACACATGCACTCACGAACACACACACGTACGCACCCTTGCACGTACGCACCCATGCATGCAACACTGAAACACACCCTTGCACGCACGCAACACTCGCACGCCTGCATGCACACATCACACGATGCAAGACACACACTTAACTACATGAAAAAGATGACATCACACTCAATGAACAATCATCGGTTTATGAAATGCCCGCTTCTGACCGCCCTGGCCCACCAAAGGTTCCTCTGGTGTGCGCTGCCTACGTTGGGTCACTGACATGCAGGCCATGCACCCAAAGGGCCCACACTCAGTGGAAGAACGGTGCGGTGTCCTAGGTCAGAGTCGAGGGCGCCACTCGTGGAACATCCGGCTGAACACGCCTCCGTGCCGCATTCAAATGCCTTCATGAAACCCGCCCGTGTGGAAGCCGAGAAACCCACTCTGGACACACGTCCATTCATGACCGGGCCGGCGTTAAACGCAACACTGGTCGAGCTCCTCCCGTCCGCCGTTTATTTAATCTACTATTTAAATGAGGCCAAACGATGGCCAAGAATCGCACACCTCCGCTGCTCCCCTATCTCCTCCACCATTTTGTCCACTCTTACAATGGCTGACGAAGAGTAGTTATTCCACATCCAAGCCGTCTGGGTAGCCCGCCGGATACGAGCTATGCAGCTCGCTGATCCACCTCCCTCCCCATGCCCGACGGAGCCAGTTGCCGCCCCAAGCCGGCGCGCGGTTCAACAACTCGCCGCTCCAGGCCAGCTCGACGAGGAGCGGTGCATGGGCGTCATTGCTGCCGTCCACGCCGCCGCCTCGTACCATGTCTCCTATTTCTGTGGCCGAGACTACCATGCCGGCGGCCGCGCCATGCAAGCAGCGACAGAAGCCGGGTGCGCGGAGAGCGACGAGTCGGTGGCCAGCGCCTCCGCGTCCGCCGCCATCATTGAGGAGAAGTAGAACACGGGAGGCCGCCGCCGCTTGGGTCCCATGAAGGCCACCGCGGAGGCGACGCCGGCGTACACAACAGGTGTCTTGCCGGATCCTTTTGTTGTGAGGACCTTCGTCGACCCCGCATGGGCTCCAGGGAAGAGGTCAATGTTAGGATGAACTCGAGCCGGTGCCGGCCAAGGCGAAGTAGTGGCCAGTGATGAACTCGAACTGGTGCCGGCCACCATCATCTTCGGCACCAACCAATGATATCAGTTGGACAGTGGTGAAGCGAGCCGTCCTTTGCGCTGAAGCATATACCTCCGGGGCTCCCAGCAGTCCGGTGATCGTGCTGCCGGACATGAGGAACACAAATCGGTCGGCGGGCGACCATTTAGGCCATGTATTATATACCTGCGCTGTCCAGAACTAGCATCGCGTAGTTCATTTGAATGTAATGAAATCTGTCATGTTTGTGTGAAAATCCAGTATTTTATATGATTTCTGTCGTTGTTTATATGAAATATCAGTTTGTCTACGTGTTTGCGTGAATTTCATCTAGTTGGTTGAGTTGCTGTCATAATGTGTGCGGCTACGGTTCGATGGTGTAATTTGCGGGTCGCCGGTCGGTCTGCGGGCGGCTCGGGCAGTGTTGTGGGACAAAAAAACACAGCTCGTGCGAGCTCGTCTCCAACGTGCTCACTGGATGATGCATGACATAATGAGCACCCGAGACGTGCCTCGTTCATCGGTGGCAAAGGCACCGGTGGACAAAAGGGTCACCAATATTTTGGCTACCCCGGGCAAGATCCAAACAACCCCTCCCAACAGATTCAAACCCCTCGTTCGCCGTGGAATTTTGCCATGTGTTGTTTTCATGGACTAGCAAGATGCCCGTGCATTGCACGGAACATCAAGATGCACTTTTTTACAAACTCCCGCATGCATGCAAGGGATAATTAATGTCCTCCTTTGCTAGTACCACGAGGCAAACACCATCAATATTGCATCGATTAGTGTTAGTGGCCTTGTATATATGGAAATTGTAATTTTGATAGTGGCCCCTTGTATATAAAAATGGAGGGAGAAATATGAGAGATAAGGTGAGGAGGAGTGGGGCGTGGTGCCGTGGTGGTGACTGGTGGTCGGACTGGGCGGAGGCATGGGGATGGACGGCGCATTATGTTTAGGTTTGCATCTCTCACACACACACCCACGTAGGTGGGGGACATGCACGAAGAGAAGAGGTGCATGCACGGCGCATGTACTCCCATCTCTTTCCCAACCACACCCGCGCGGGTACATGGTGGAGCTCATTTCTGTACAAAAAAGGCATCCCACGTGGTAATTTGGCACGTGTACTGGTTGTCCACTTGGTGGAGGGAGGATCGTCTACCACGGGTGAACAAACAAATTGCGACTTGACGTGTTATGTTAAATTTAAAAAAGAGGCAAACCATGTGGGGCCTACCTTAGAGGCAAGGCTCTATACATTGGAGTACTTTTGATGTGTCCCGTCAACTCGTAGAACGAGGAGAAACTTGCTTAGTACGCCATCTCCCCCGCCCACGGGCGTGGTGGCTCGCAGGATGAGGTGAAGCTGGAGTACTATTGTATGCCTTTACGCCCGCTCCCTCGCCCACGCACGCGGTGGCTTGCAGCACGAGGAGAAAATTTTACTACTCATTCCATTTACTCCTCGTCCCTACTACGTACTTTGGTTAGTACTCCCTCTATTTACTTATAAAATGCCACTATAAAAAATACATTTTGCATCTATACAAGGCCACAAATAGTAATCGAGACAAAAGTTACTACTCCCTCCTTTCCAGTTTATGGCTCAATTTCAAAATCTCTCCAACCAAGGTAGACAGTGAGTGGTCGAATTAATTTCGTAGTTTGCACAGTACGCTCGTTTTTCTCAAGAAGTTATGTTTACCGAGGCATTAATTAGAACGAATGCATGAATGACCACTAAATTTCCATGAACTTGTACATGCATTGGTTAGTTTCCTCTTGACACTGCTTGCGTCGGGTGATCTAATGCACCTCGAAATCCAACATGTAATGGTACTACTACTAGTATAGTACTAGAACTGAGACTTATCAAACGGAAAAACGAATCTTTTTTTAGATGAGCCCTATAAACCCTACTGGGTACGTATTCCGTAAAAACAGATTTTTCCAAAACTAAGTCGCTCCCTTTCATGAATTCTGTAGTATACTCCTCCTTCGACGCTCCCTTTCATGAATTCTGTACTTCCTGTCGCCGACATGTGGGACATATAGCAACCAGGTCGACGTGTCAAGCACCAAATAACAGTGCAGAACAGCAGGGGGACGCACCCCACTCGTACCGGCCCAGTGTTAGTAATGAGCAATGAGACGTCAAATCACAATGCCGCACCTTCCCAGACGGACGAAGCAACCATTATTTCACACTTCGGTTCGACATCATCTCAAACGACGTACTAGTATTGCTTCTGCCTCAAGAGGGACACGCGCATCGCCTTGGTACATCATGACATGTGGGACCGCATGACAGGCCATGCTCCCCCGCCGATCGCTGGGTAAAATCACCTCATTTTTACTATACTTCCTCCGGATTGGTTTACTACATGGCATGCACGTCGTTCTAGGTTGAGAATTTAACTAGCTATATATATATATATATATATATAT
>NW_025226579.1:0-12374 GCF_018294505.1 Triticum aestivum | reverse complement strand
AGACCAGTGCATATCATAGACAATACCTCATCCATTCAATGTCTTCTAAATTTAGAACAGGAGACTTCTCCGGAAATTCGTTTATAGACTTGCCATCAAAGTGTGATTTCCTCAGGTAACACCGATACTGCTGCAATGCTTCCTTGAAAAGCGCAAGCAAGCTTTGCTCGTCATGACTATCCAGATTGACCCTCGCCTACTTACAACAATGTAATGTAAATCATTGATGTTTTCAATCACCAGAAAACAGGAAAATAATCACCATGAATAATAGAACTTACATGTAAGTGGGACAGGAAGATGTGAAAATGGTGTTTGTCTTCACTATAATCTTCCCATGATGGGAATATATGCACATAATCCCTAACAACATTTAAAGCATTGTCTTTTAAACTGGGAATAACTAGAATGGGGTTCCAATCTGCAGGAATTGGCCGTCTTTGCAGTTCGGATAGGTCTTCGACCGGTGGACTTGTTGTACTTTTTGCTGGAGTGGGTTTTTTCCATGGTACGGTTGGTGCTATGGCAACTGAAATCGGCATACCTTTTGCTGGAGTGCAGGTCCTGCATGGTGGGGCTAGTGGTGTGGCCAGTGAAGTATGGGTACAGTCTGCTGGAGTCGGTCCTATTGTGTCACTGGTTGTACAACCAATATAAGTAGGGTGCTATCCGATTTCTCCGGCACCACCACGTTTTTCAAGGAATTTGCTGGTGCTCCTTCAGGTTCGGCAATCACCCTCTTCCTTTTTGATGTCTGATGCATAAGAACAACATTTGAGTGAAAAAACATGGTATGATGACAGATGGAATATGTATTGATAATGGATGGGCATGGCATCTCGACATATATGATGAGTAAACTAAGCAGATGGCGGTGCAACAAAGTAGACAAAATGCAAGTCAACATATGCAAGATACGCGCAATTGATAAAACCTTTCCAAATTAGAACAGGCACCTTGATGGGTGAACATGAAAGGCCTTCTGCCTTTGACTCCTCGAGGTTAGAATAGTCATTAGGATCATATTGTGAACAAGAATATACAGGTGGGGAGCGTATGAGTTTCATTGCATCCAGAATAGCACTCAATGCCTTGGTGCCAATTTTGTATGTCATTACAGTGTTTAGCTTCAAGAGTGGACTACTGCTAGTGCGACACAAAGAAGCTACATAGATCATAGTGTAGATATAACAGGAAAACGTAATCATCAGAATAAAATCAGCAAAGTGGAACTTGTTGTAATATATGTGCTAGTATTGCCGGTACGGCTAGAAAGGCTTCGGATACCAGCTCCCTTCAACTTAAGGTGCGGTACTATTAATATCAGTGTAACTCTCAAAGGTGACACAGCCCCCTGCATTTGCTTGCTATTCTTATAGGATTCAAGTGGGCAGGCCACTACAAATCCTATTCCTATGTTTACAAAATCTTATGAATCAAAGAGGCCCGAAGAGTTGAAAGTGTCCATCACAACCGACCGTATAGACCTCTACACTGCAAATGTCCCTGCTCATCTTCACTACAAGGAACATACTGTACTACTATAATACTCCCTTCGTTCCAAAATATAAGTCTTTGTAGAGATTTCCACTATGGATCACATACAGATGTATATAGATACATTTTAGAGCCTAGATTCACTCATTTTCCTCCATATGTTGTCCATGGTGGAATCTATACAAAGAGTTGTATTTAGGAACGGAGAGAGTACTTATTAAAGAAGAACGGAAGAGGACATGCTAAAGAAGAGCAAGCAGATTCTGGATAATAAAATGTTCGTTGCACAGTGCCCACACATGATGAACCAGAGCGCATTAAAAATGCAACTCCCTATTGTCTCTCTATACGTGGTGCACATGCTTCTCGAAAGTAAAGTAAGAACATTAGCTGACCAATTAAATGTTATCTGTTTTAGTAATATCATCATTATATCAGATTCGTGTTTGAGAAACAATTTTGGAATTATGAGTGGCACATTGTTTAGCTTGATGGATTCAGGAGCAGTGCTAAGCAGGTACGATGATGGTACTGAATATAAAGGAATGTCTGCATGCAGGTCGTGTGAATTTTTTCATTTGGGTCAGTCGACCATTTCAGGCAGTTAGATGAAGATCCTATGTCTCCAAACCCTTCTTCTTCCTCATCTCCGATTCTTCCCATACAAAACACCGCACGGGCCGCCGGCCGGACCACCGGCCCCCACCGCCTGTGTTCCTCCTCCATCCCCACCCCCACCCCCGCCCCTACCCGCGTAGTTTTCTTCATTCAACAAGGCCCCACCACCGCCCCCTGTCGGTGTCAAAACCTGGGGATCTCGGGTAGGGGGTCTCGATCTGTGCGTCAAGGCTGATGGTAATAGGAAGCAAGCGACACAAATGTTTACCCAGGTTCGGGCCCTCTCGATAGAGGTAAAACCCTACTTCTTGCTTGATTAATATTGATGATATGTGTAGTACAAGAGTAGATCTACCACGAGATCGTAGAGGCTAAACCCTAAGAGCTAGCCTATGATGGTATGATTGTAATTGTGATCGGCCTTCTAAGGACCAACCTCTCCGGTTTATATAGACATCGGAGAGGGCTAGGGTTTACATGGAGTTGGTTACAAGGAAGGAAACATAATATCCGGATCGCCAAGCTTGCCTTCCACGCAAAGGAGAGTCCCATCCAGACACGGACCAAAGTCTTGAGTCTTGTATCTTCACGCTTCAATAGTCTGGACGTTGTACACAGTCCGGCTGTCTGGATACCCCCTAATCCAAGACTCCCTCAGTAGCCCTGAACCAGGCTTCAATGACGATGAGTCCGGCACGCAGTATTGTCTTCGGCATTGCAAGGCGGGTTCCTTCTCCAAATACTCCAAAGTACCTATTACGACGAATAATGTCCGGCCTCCAATCAATGTGGTGCTCCTCGGCTTCGGTGCCTCAATAATGGCCACCTCCACGTGTCGAGCGAATGTGAGGAGTCGAGGAGCTTTTGCATTTGACACCCTCGATCCTCTGGGCTAACCGCCTATTTGAAGGGACATGGATTCTCAGATCCAAACCTCACTCTCCTCCCTTGAGCTAGCATCCTGTAGAGCGCTCCGTGAAAAACCATTCCAACATGGCCAGCCGTCACAGCTCTTCTGCTTGCCCTCCTCGCTCTAAGTCGGGGGATTGGGGAGAGTGCTCAGTTCCTCACAGCCGTTTGGTAAAGTCGGGGGAGGGGAACAAGCTGAGGGATCTCCTAACCCATCTCCGGAGGAGTGGATATGCCTCATCCCGCATCTGCTGAGGGGTGTCGGGTTCCCTATCCACCCGTTTCTTTGCGGGCTCCTGGAGTTCTATGGCCTCCAGTTACACAATCTTACCCCTGCCTCTATTCTGCACATACTAGGGTATGTCGCCCTTTGTGAGCTGTTTTTAGGCTGCGAACCACACTTCGGATTATGGAGGAAGCTGTTCTGCCTCGTCCCCCGCACCCAGGGAGAGTCCCTATGTCAAGTGGGTGGGCCGAAGTATGGCGCATCACCGAGACCGGATACCTGTCTGGCACTCTTGAGAAGGCACCAGAAAACTAGCCTTCAGAGTGGTTCTATATAGACGATGTTCCCCTTCCGGATCCAGTCCGGACAGGTCTCCCCAAGTTCAGCAACGCCCCACCAAGGGCACGCCTAAGCTGGTGCCCCGGAGCCCTAAAGAAGAGGACACAAGGGAAATATACCTCCTGATGAATAGGATAAAGTTATTGGCCAAATATAGACTGACGATAGTTGAGGTCAGGGCGATATGCATAAGGCGGGGAGTGCAGCCGCTCCAATATCGGGGGAAGCCCATGTGGCATTTCAACGGGGAAGACGACGCCACCCGCTGCGGCCGTAAGGGTCCGTACTCCGCTACCGCTTTGTCAAGGATATTGTCCGATTTGTACAAAGGGGAAGAGGAGGAATTCCTTCGCATAAAAACGCGGGACGGATTCTCCATGTACAACCCCCCAAAGTGGGTAAGTTGCCATTCTTTTCCCTGCTTCACTTACCCTAGCGTTCTTCTGCTAAGATTACTTGCATCAATGCTTCTGAGCAGGAACTGAGGAGGGCCGTAGAAGGAATCTTCAGCCCCTCCCCGCAACCAGAGGACCCTGGAAGGGCCATAGATCCGGGACTCAAAGTAGATTCGGATATTACTATGGAGCTTGTCAATGTGGTATTTTATCAAGCGAGATGGGATGGCGCCCTAGTGGCCATTACGGCCGACTACCCCGGACTGCTCCCCGCATCGCATGTAAGCCGAACTAAAAAACCCTATCCCCCGAGGAGGACTCCCCTCAGGTATTATCATTTGCCCTTGAGGCGTCGTTCTATTCGCAGAAACGACAGCCGGAGCGCGGGGCCGAGCCCCTAGGGACTGCTTAACCACGGGCGTCCGGATCGAGCAGGCTCAAGAGGAAGGTGGTGAGGGTTGACACACCGCTACAGAGGTAAAGTAATACCCTGTCTTGTAATTATAGATTTTGAAATATGATAGCGCCCTTTGTGTCTGGCAGGAAGAGGAATAACCGGACTATATCCGGAGACCCCACCAACCATGCCTCCACTAGCCTTGTTCCAGAACTGGGTTCGAGGGCGGAGGCTGACACGGGGCCAGTAACGCATAGTTCCCCGATGAAGGATGTGGATATGCATTCAGCCACGAACTCCGAAATGGAGAGCGCCATGAATCACCGGCGCCGGAGGGCCATGCTCCGGAACAACATCTTTTCCGAAGAGGCTTTTAATGCCTTCAATTCAACGGACGCATACGTCCGAGCTGCTCGGGGCGGGCTTGCCCAAGCGACAAAACAATATACCAAAGACATACGGGTAAGAAATTTTGATAAGTATGTATAACAGTAGCCCCTGAGACTTGGAATAGTTGGGACAACTGTTTGAAGGATCAATATATGCACAGGTCCTTGTGGACAAGAATGAACAATTGGCTCGGGAGCTGGAGGGATGCAAGGCCCAGCTGACTGATGCGGTAGCCAAGTTGGACGGATCCTGAAAGGCCTCTTCTGGTAATATTTGTCTCCATTATATGCAGATGTACCAATTAGTAAATGGCTGGTGCGGTTAGTCTAACAGAAAATTCAGCAGACAATCCCAGGGTGAATCAGGAGGGCGTAATGGGTGACGACTCGCATCTCCAACGACAGCTAAAGGCTGGCGAGCGCATCCTTACGCATGTGACGCAAGAGAAGAACAAGCTACAGGATGCCAATGTTTGTCTGGACGTGGAATTGAAGGACGTCCGTGCTCAACTGGCGGACGCCGTGAAGGAGAACAAAAGGCTTCGACGCGGCATCTATGGTAAGAGCTCAAGCGAACTGTGTGATAGTTCGGCGAGGAAGTTTTTTGAAAATTTTTTGCCTGCAGGAATTGTAGCGGGCCGCCCTGAAGAGGAGATGCCCTCATCTGCAGGTGATTTGCTGCAACAACTTTCGCAGTTGCACGAGCGTGCTCAGCAGGTGATGCACGGCATTGCTCAGGCCTTGTGGCCATCAAGCCTCCTGCCGAATGGCATGGGGGAGCTTGCGGACCTGCTTCAAGGAGCCCGGCGGTGCTTCCATCTATGGAAGATATCAGCATGCCGGCAAGGACCAAGAGAAGCCTGGGCAATGGTGAAGACGCGCTACACAAAGCTGGACCAGAACCATATGGCCGAAGTAGGACCGACGGGGCCCGATGGGCAAGAAATTCCCGTAAGTCTGGTATATGACCAGGTAGCATTAGCCGCTAAGTATTCTCAACAGGATTTTAGGCTAGATAGCCTGTTAGATGGTATAGAGGAGGAATATAGTCAGTCTCAATGACTATGTAATATAATTGGCATAAGTTGCTCCTAGCCGGATTGAAATCATTTGTCATGGCGGACCTTTTCGTTTCGGCCCCCGGATCCTATAGTCCGGGGTGTGTCCGAATACCCGCTCGGTTATACAAAAACCGGGGTATGCGTGGAGACCAGGCGTAGGGCTCATAAGTGCTTGAACAGACAAGTACCCAACTAGTTATGTTATATTGCATGGATAGCAAGAAACATCTTCCAGGGAGAATAGTTCCATTAGGGGTTCCTTTCCCTGGGTATGCATGTGTCGATGCACATGTCCGGACTGCGAACGATGGCGCATGATACAAAGCTTCTTGGGTTTTTTGTTGTAACCAACGAATACATCCTTTGTTCACCGATCGAATATTCTCTTAAGGAAACTAGCTTTCAACTTCACCAAGTCTGAGGTACACATCCGGCTTAACCTGCAGTAACAATCATAGAGGTGCTCCCCTTATGCCCTAGCCGAATTAACGGGAACGTAGGGCATAAACACAAGAGCTAGGCAACCCAGCTTGGCCACATCTTAAGTCATATCGATGCATATAATGGTGAAGCAAAGGCACATATGGAAAAAGAACGCATATGCGATGGGCAAAAAGCCATTTAAAGTAATTATGTCTAGCTTCCGAATAGGAAGCCCCCAGGTACAGCTTACACACATAGTACGGCCGGAATGATCCGGGAGTCTACACTGTATTAAATACTTTGTGTGAAGAGAAAAAGGGCCGAGAAAGGAGAGAAAAGGGGTGGAGCATAATTAAAAAGGAGGGGTAAGGAGACGAACATTGAGTTCGGCGTTAGGCGTAGAAACTCCGGAGTCTGGCCGCGTTCCATGGGTTCGGCTCGAGTTTGTTATCGGATGCATTACGTAGACGGTATGCTCCTCCGGTGAGAACTTTGTCGATGACGAAGGGACCTTCCCACTTGGGTTTGAGTTTGTCCTTCTTCTACTCCGATAGGCGTAGAACGAGCTCGCCAATATTGTAAGTTTTGGCCCGCACTTCTCTGCTTTGATATCGTCGAGCCTGCTGCTGATAGAATGCGGAACGGGCTTTTGCAACATCGCGCTCCTCCTCCAGGGCATCCAAGTTATCCTGCCGATCTATCTCGGCTTCCTTCTGTTTGTACATGCGCACGCGTGGCGAATCATGTATTATGTCGCAGGGTAGTACTGCTTCCGCACCGTACACCATAAAAAATGGTGTATATCCGGTGGTGCGATTTGGTGTGGTCTGCAGCCCCCAGAGTACGGAGTCGAGCTCCTCTACCCAGTGCGTATCCGATTCTGTTAAAGATCGCACTAGTCTTGGTTTTATGCCGCTCATGATGAGACCATTTGCCCGTTCGACCTGGCCGTTTGTTTGGGGGTGGTAGACGGAAGTGTAGTCGAGCTTAATGCCCATTTTGCTGCACCAAGTTCTCACTTCATCGGCTGTGAAATTTCAGCCATTATCAGTGATGATGCTGTGGGGGACACTGTACCGGTGTACGACCCCGGATATGAAGTCTATTACTGGTCCAGATTCGGCCGTTTTAACTGGTTTGGCTTCTATCCATTTGGTGAATTTGTCCACCATGACCAATAAGTATTTTTTCTTATGGCTTCCCCATTTAAGAGGTCCGACCATGTCCAGCCCCCAGACCGCGAAAGTCCAAGTTATGGGGATTGTTTGGAGAGCGGTAGGGGATATATGACTCTGATTAGCGAAGAGCTGGCAGCCGGCGCAATGTTGGACAAGGTCCTGTGCGTCTGCTCGGGCCGTCGACCAATAGAAGCCTGTACGGAAGGCTTTGCTGACTAGTGTCCAAGCTGCGGCGTGGTGTCTACCCAGGCCGGCATAGATTTCAGCCAAGAGTTGCCGCCCTTCCTCTTCGGAGATGCACCTTTGGAGCACTCCGGTCGCGCTTTTCTTGTAGAGTTCCCCTTCGTGGACTTTGTAAGCTTTAGAACGCTAGACTATGCAGTGTGCTTCATTTTGGTCTTCGGGGAGCTCCTGCCTATTTAGGTAGGCCAAGAAACGCTCGGTCCACGGGGCGATTACGGCCATGATTTCGTGGGCCGAAGATGTTATTTCGGTGGCAGGGCCTCCGATTGTGTCTGATCGTTCAGAGTTTGGGGGTGTGTTCAGATCCGTGCTAGTATTGCCAGACTCCTCTTCCCATACTACGGATGGCTTGAATAGCCTTTCCAGAAATATATTAGGTGGGACAGGGTCGTGTTTGGCGCCGATGCGGGTGAGGACGTCTGCCGCATGATTGTTTTCTCGAGCAACATGGTGGAATTCGAGCCCCTCAAACCGAGCTAACATTTGGAAGACGACATTACGATAGGCCGCCATTTTCGGATCCTTGGCATCAAAGTCTCCATTTATTTGTGATATTGCAAGGTTCAAATCCCCGCGCACTTCCAGGCGTTGGATGCCCATAGAGACTGCCATCCAAAGACCATGCAACAGAGCCTCATATTCGGCTGCATTGTTGGAGTCTGTGTACAATATTTGTAGGACGTACTGGACCGTGTCCCCGGTGGGAGACGTCAGGACTACCCCTACTCCCAGTCCGGCCAGCATTTTGTGGCCGTCAAAGTGCATGATCCAGTTGGAGTACGCGCGGTACTCTTTAGGGAGTTCGGCTTCTGTCCATTCGGCGACAAAGTCAGCCAGTACTTGTGACTAAAGGGCTCGCCGTGGTTTGTATATTATGTCGAACGGAAGGAGCTCGACAACCCATTTAGCAATCCGGCCCGTAGCGTCTTGGTTATTAATTATGTCACTGAGTGGTACTTCGGAAGCGACGGTAATCGAGCACTCTTGAAAGTAGTGTCTTAGTTTCCGGGATGCCATGAAGACCGCGTATGCTATATTTTGATAGTGTGGGTATCGGGATTTGCATGGGGTGAGGACCGTGGATACGTAATAAACCAGCTTTTGAAGCGGGAATTTGTATCCGTCCACCTCTCGTTCGACGACGAGCACTGCGCTTACCACTTGATGTGTTGCAGCTATGTATAGTAGCATAGGTTCGCCGATGTTCGGCGCTGTTAGGAATGGATTACTGGCCAATAAGGTCTTTATATCGTCGAGTCCGGCCACGACTGCATCCGTCCATATGAATTGTTCGGTGCGCCGATGGAGGCGGTAAAGAGGCAATGCCTTTTCTCCTAGCCTGGATATAAAGCGGCTCAAAGCGGCCACGCATCCAGCTAGCTTCTGGATGTGCTTGAGGTCCGTTGGTATAGCCAACTGTGACAGAGCTCGGATTTTTGCTGGATTCGCTTCGATTCCTCTATTGGAAACAATGAAGCCCAGCAGCTTCCCTGAGGGGACACCGAAAATGCATTTTTCCGGATTCAACTTGATGCCGTATGTCTGGAGGTTATCGAATGTAAGCCTCAAGTCATCTATTAGGGTTTCGACGTGTCTAGTTTTTATGACCACGTCGTCCACATATGCTTCCACTATTTTGCTGATTTGTTTTTCCAGGCATGTTTGAATCATGCGTTGATAGGTTGCGCCGGCATTCTTGAGCCCGAAGGGCATAGTGTTGAAGCAAAAAGGGCCATATGGCGTTATAAAAGATGTTGTAGCTTGGTCAGACTCTGCCATCTTTATTTGATGGTATCCAGAGTATGCGTCGAGAAAACACAGTGAGTCATGTCCAGCTGTGGCATCAATGATTTGATCGATGCGAGGGAGGGGAAAGGGATCCTTGGGGCAAGCCTTGTTGAGGTCTTTGAAGTCGACGCATAGGCGTCAGGATTTGTCCTTTTTTGGTACCATTACCAATTTTGCTAGCCAATCCGGATGTTTAATATCTCTGATGAATCCGGCCTCAAGTAGCTTGGCTAGCTCTTCCCCCATGGCTTGTCGTTTGGGTTCTGAAAACCGCCTTAGAGTCTGTTTGACCGGTTTGTATCCCTTTAGTATATTGAGACTGTGTTCGGCCAACTGGTGTGGGATGCCTGGCATGTCCGAAGGGTGCCAGGCGAGAATGTCCCAATTCTCACGAAAGAAATCTCACAGTGCGGCGTCCATCGCGGGGCTCAACTGTGTCCCGATGGATGCTGTCTTCGTGGGGTCCGTTGGGTGGACTTGGAATTTGACTATCTCGTCTGCAGGTTTAAATGAGGTGGACTTGGGTCGCTTGTCGAGTATCACGTCGTCCCTGTCCACGGTGGCCCACAGTGTTGTTAACTCTTCGGCTGCTAGGGCTTCAGATAATGCTTCCAGGGCTAGTGTTGCGGTTTTGTTTTCGGCGCGAAGTGCGATGTCCGGATCACTGGCTAGAGTGATGATTCTGTTGGGTCCGGGCATTTTAAGTTTCATGTACCCATACTGGGGTATAGCTTGAAAGCTTGTAAACGCGTCCCGCCCTAGAAGGGCGTGGTATCCGCTGCTAAAGGCAGCCACTTGGAATGTGATTTCTTCGAACCTATAATTCTCCGGGGTGCCGAATACCACATCGAGTGTGATTTTTCCCGCGCACTGCACTTCCCGAGTAGGGATGATTCCCCTGAAGGTGGTGCCGCTTCGCTCGATGCGGCCTTTATCAATTTCCATCTTGTTGAGCGTTTCCTCATAGATCAAGTTTAATCTGCTTCCGCCGTCCATGAGTACTTTGGTGAGCCGAAAGCCGTCCACGATTGGGCTAAGGACTAGAGCGGCCGGTGCCTGGACAGTATGGAATCGAGGTTCATCACTGGCATTGAAAGATATAGCAGTGTCGTTCCAGGGGTTTATCTTTGCCACATGGCAAATTTCCGCGGAGCTTCGATGAGCCTCCTTGCGCCTGTTGTTCGAGGCAAAAGTCTCAAAGACTGTTAGTACCCTATTGTCTCCGCTGGCAGGATGTTGTTCCGCTTTATGGCCTACAAGAAGATCCTCACCACTTTTTTCCACCTGACGGAGTATCCAACATGCCCTAAGGCTATGAGTCGGTATTGTATCCGGAGTACTGTGGAGCTTACATGGCCCGTCGAGCCATTCTTCCAATACGGATCCCCGCCCTGGGGTGGGCTTTGGTTTCTTGGGGATGGGATCGGACGACTTACGAGAGTTTGCCCGTTTAGTTAGGACGAACGTCTTGGTGAGAGCAGTACTATCCTAGAATTCTATTTGGGTTTTCCAAGCGCTCTCCATAGCACAGTACTTTCGTACTATGATTGCCAAGTCCGAGAAACGTACTATGTCGCGGTAGCTTATATCATTGAGGAGTCCTTCGTTTGTGCAGTTTTTGCAGAAGAGTGAGACCATGTTCTCCTCACGGCAGTCCTTGACCTTGTTAAGCGCAAGGATGAATCTGGCCCAGTAGTGATGTACGGTTTCCTGGGGCTCTTGCCTAATGCAGGAGAGACAGTTTAAGTCCAGGTAGGTGTTGTTAGCAGAATCTAGATTTTGATCTGATCTAACGCCCAAGGGCGTGGGCGGTTCTGAGCTTAACAGCTCCAAATCCGGAGCACTACCCAATTTCTTTGGCCCAATGCCCAATTCTAAGTCCGGGACCTGGGTCATGTTTTCCTTAGAGCAGGTTTCGGCTCAAGGAGTTCGACGATCCGAACATAATTCGTCCTCAAAGTTGAGGGACAATCCGCGTGCGGTTCCTCCACAATCGCTATCTCATGGGTGGCCGGCGGGGACCTGATGTCCCTTTGGTCGGGTTTAAGCCCAATCCGGTCACAGTTCGTAGCGACTACTAGAGCGGCGATGCGATCCAAGAGCTCATTAAGGGAGGAGAGCTCCATCGGATCCATCTGTTCGGCAAGTTCCGAACGGACGCGAAGGTTATGATTGATGACCCGAGAGCCCATTGTCGGCGCTACCGCCGACGGGGCGGCCATGACAAAGCCGCCGAGTCGGAGCGTGTAGCCTACAGCCAGAGCTCCCTCTGAGGTAATGTCGTCCTTGATGACGAGACGAGCCATTGAGCCTTGCGGCGATGACACGGAGGAACTCTCAATGAAAGCACCAATGTCGGTGTCAAAACCGGCGGATCTCGGGTAGGCGGTCCCGATCTGTGCGTCACGGCTGATGGTAACAGGAAGCAAGGGACACAGATGTTTACCCAAGTTTGGGCCCTCTCGATGGAGGTAAAACCCTACTTCCTGCTTGATTAATATTGAGGATAAGGGTAGTACAAGAGTACATCTACCACGAGATCTTAGAGGCTAAACCCTAAGAGCTAGCCTATGATGGTATGATTGTAATTGTGATCGTCCTTGTAAGGACCAAACTCTCCGGTTTATATAGACACCAGAGAGGGATAGGGTTTACATGGAGTCGGTTACAAGGAAGGAAACATAATATCCGGATCGCCAAGCTTGCCTTCCACGCAAAGGAGAGTCCCATCTGGACACGGACCAAAGTCTTGAGTCTTGTATCTTCATGCTTCAATAGTCCGGACGTTGTACATAGTACGGCTGTCCGGATACCCCCTAATCCAGGACTCCCTCACCCCCCACAACCACCGTCCCCACCTGAGCCCCTACCTTCACACCGGCGAACTCCAGCGAGCTCTGAAAAATCGACT
>NW_025226578.1:0-12409 GCF_018294505.1 Triticum aestivum | reverse complement strand
AAGAAAATTTCAATGCTTATGTTGGTAGAGAATTAAAGAGTAATGCTTACATGATTAGATGCTTGAGTGTTTATATGTCTAGAGTTAAAGTGAACTTAAACTCATTAGCAAATATGCTTCTATGGTTACCACTCAAGCAGAACAAGTACTTAAAGCTCAAAGTGATTTTCTCGATGAATTAAATAAGAAACATGATTTTGTTGTTAGAGTGGCTACTAGAACTAGTAGAATGACTCAAGAACCTTTGTATCCTGAAGGCCACCCTAAGAGAATTGAGCAATATTCTCAGAGAAGTAATTTAGATTCAGCTAGTCCTTCTAAAAAGTAGAAAAAGAAAAATGATAGGACTTTGCATGCTTCTAGTGAACCTGTTGTAGACACACATGAGATTCCCAATGATATTTATATTTCTGATGCTGAAACACAATCTGGTGATGAACATGAACCTAGTGATAATGTTAATGATAATGTTCATGTTGATGCTCAACCTAGCAATAATAAAGATGTAGAGATTGAACCTGTTGTTGATCTTGATAACCCACAATCAAAGAATTAACGTTATGATAGGAGAGATTTTGTTGCTAGGAAGCACGGTAAAGAAAGAGAACCATGGGTTCAGAAACCCATGCCTTTTCCTCCTAAGCCATCCAAGAAAAAGGATGATGAGGATTTTGAGCGCTTTGCTGAAATGATTAGACCTATCTTCTTACGTATGCGCTTAACTTATATGCTTAATGTGAATCCTTATGCTAAATACATGAAGGATATCATTACAAATAAAAGAAAGATACTAGAAGCTGAAATTTCCACCATGCTTGCTAATTATACTTTTAAAGGTGGAATACCAAAGAAACTTGGAGATCCAGGAGTACCAACTATACCATGCTCCATTAAAAGAAACTATGTTAAAACTTCTTTATGTGCTCTTGGAGCCGGTGTTAGTGCTATTCCTCTCTCTTTATATCATAGACTTGAATTGAATAAGTTGACACCTACTAAAATATCTTTGCAAATGGCTGATAAATCAACTGCTATACCTGTCGGCATTTGTGAGGATGTGCCTGTTGTGGTTGCAAATGTCACAATCTTTAACAGACTTTTTTATTCTTGATATTCCTAAGGACGATAGTATGTCGATTATCCTTGGTAGACCCTTTTTGAATACTGCAGGTTCTGTTATTGATTGCAACAAAGGCAATGTCACTTTTCATGTTAATGGTAATGAGCATACGGTACACTTTCTGAGGAAACAACCTCAAGTTCATAGCATCAATTCTATCGGAAAAATTCCAACTATCATTATTGGAGGTTTTGAATTTCCTCTTCCTATTGTCAAGAACAAATATGATATTCTTATTATTGGGGATGTGCATATCCCTATTGAGGTAACCTAGTGTTATTCGAAATTTCTCCAGTTCCATGTTATTCGGAATGAGTTTGTTAACAAGACTTGATCAACCTTGTTAGTCGATTCCTTTTGATGATCATGAGATGGATGAAACTAGAAGGCACAACCTTCTGTAGCCTCCTTTTACTTTCTGTTATTTAGAATAAATAAAGCAAAAAAGTATTTTTTGTCTGTTTTCTGAATTATCCATGCAATAAAAAATATCCCAAAAATAAAAGTTCTCCAAATGACCTTCCAATTTAGTATGATTTTTTGTGGAATATTTGAGTATATCTGGCACTGAGAACACAGCAGGGGGAGCTAGCACCTGGCCACGATGGTCTAGGGCGCGCCCACCCCTACAGGGCGCGCCCCCTGCCTCGTGGGCCCACGGTGGCCACCCTCCACTTATTCCTGTACCCACACACTTCATCTTCCTCCCAAAAAAATCACCATCCAGCTCAAGCACGAGTTCTAGCTCATTTTACTGCGATTTTCGATCTCCTTACTCAAAGCTCCGTTCACAAAACTGCTTTGGGAGATTGTTCCTTGGTATGTGAGTCCTCCAATGGTCCAATTAGTTTTTGTTGCCCAGGTGACCCTGTTCTTGAGCTTGCCTGTCAAATTTATGAGGTTCCAAGTAATTCTAATGCATGATATAGGCTCTAGGCACTTTTGGGAGTAGTTGCTATCAGTGTTATTGAGTTTGGTTCACTTTTGTTTTGAGTTACTAAAAATTTCAGAAATTTTTCAAAGGAAGAAATATGTCCAGGAAAATATACCAAGGTGGTTCTTCAAGAAAGCAAGGACCCAGGCTCGCAATGCGTGAGCAGGACGATGAATCACCAAGGGAAGCTGATGTGCGGCCTTGTGAATGTACGTCAGAAGATTTTATGGTCAATGCAGGCATCAAGAATGAATTTGACGCATATGTGTCCTCAGTACTATTGACTGATTCATTCATGAGAAGGTTTAAATTTACATCTTCACGTAATTCTCAAAGTGTCCTGTTTGATATCATATACCATAGACCTAGAAGATTTTACTACTGCTTGCAAACTCCCGCAGTGGGGTAGTGTCAATGAACCCCATAAATCAGAGTATAAAGAATTTCTTGCTAGTATCACTGTGGGAGAATCTAGAGAAATAGCACAAGCTACCATAGGGAGCATTCATTGTCCTGCTATACATTATTTTTCTCTCTTCATTGGTAGATGTATGAACGGTAAAGATGAAACATGTCACATGTGTGTACCTGATCTTTGTGTTCTCAAGAGTGTTGTATTAGGTAATAAAGATTATAACTTGGGGGCAATTGTTGCACGTAGGTTGCATAATAATGGTTTAGTTGGAGATTTATTTGGAGGGATTTATGCGATCCGTGTGGCTAATTATCCTGGTATACTGATACGTCCATTTTGCATCATGCTTTTATATCAATATTCATTGCATTATGGGCTGTTATTACACATTTTATCTCAATACTTATGGCTATTCTCTCTTATTTTACAAGGTTTACCATGAAGAGGGGGGATGCCGGTAGCTGGAATTCTGGCTGGAAAAGGAGCAAGCATTGGAAACCTATTCTGCACAGCTACAAAAGACCTGAAACTCCACGAAACAACCTTTTGGAATTAATAAGAATTTCTGAGCGAAAGAAATACGCCAGGGGCCCACACCCTGTCCAGGAGACAGGGGCGCCCCCTATCTCCTGGGCCCCCTGGCGGGCCTCCGGCGTCCATCTTCTTCTATATCATCACTTTTACCCTGGAAAAAATCGTGGGCAAGCTTACAGGACAAAACACCACCGCCACGAGGCGGAACCTTGGCGGAACCAATCTAGGGCTCTAGTGGAGCTGTTCTGCCGGGGACACATCCCTCTGGGAGGGGGAAATCATCACCAACGTCATCACCAACGATCCTCTCATCGAGAGGCGGTCAATCTCCATCAACATCTTCACTAGAACCATCTCCTCTCAAAACCCTAGTTCATCTCTTGTATCCAATCTTGTATCAAAACCACAAATTGGTACCTGTGGGTTGCTAGTAGTGTTGATTACTCCTTGTAGTTGATGCTAATTGGTTTACTTGGTGGAAGATCATATGTTCAGATCCTTTATGCATATTATTACTCCTCTGATTATGAACATGAATATTCTTTGTGAGTAGTTACGTTTGTTCCTGAGGACATGGGTGAAGTCTTACTATTAGTAGTCATGTGAATTTGGTATTCGTTCGATATTTTGATGAGATGTATCTTGTCTTTTCCTCTAGTGGTGTCATGTGAACGTCGACTACATGACACTTCACCATTATTTGGGCCTAGAGGAAGGCATGGGGAAGTAATAAGTAGATGATGGGTTGCTAGAGTGACAGAAGCTTAAACCCTAGTTTATGCGTTGCTTCGTTAGGGGCTGATATGGATCCATATGTTTAATGCTGTGGTTAGGTTTACCTTAATACTTATTTTATAGTTGCGGATGCTCGCAATAGGGGTTAATCATAAGTGGGATGCTTGTCCAAGTTAGGGCAGTACCCAATTACCGGTCCACCCACATATCAAATTATCAAAGTACCGAACGCGAATCATATGAACGCGATGAAAACTAGCTTGATGATAATTCCCAATGTGTCCTCGGGAGCTCCTTTCTCATTATTAGAAATTGTCCAGGCTTATCCTTTGCTACATAAAGGATTGGGCCACCTTGTTGCACTTTATTTACTTTATTTACTTGTTACTCGTTACCATTTATCTTATCACAAAACTATCTATCACCTACAATTTCAGTGCTTGCAGAGAAAACCTTACTGAAAACCGCTTATCATTTCCTTCTGCTCCTCGTTGGGTTCAACAGTCTTACTTCTCGAAAGGACTACGATTGATCCCCTACCCTTATGGGTCATCAAGAATCTTTTCTGGCGCCGTTGCCGGGGAGTGTAGCGCTTTTGGTGAGCGGAACTTGGTAAGGAACCATTTATATAGTGTGCTGAAATTTTCTATTACTTATCACTATGAAAACTAATCCTTTGAGGGGCTTGTTTGGGGTATCTTCGCCCCAACCAGAAGAGCAAAGAGTTGCTCCTCAACCTACTGAACTTTATGAAAATATTTACTTTTAGATTCCTTCGGGTATGATAGAGAAACAACTAGCTAATCCATTTGCAGGAGACGAAACATTGCATCCCGATTTATACCTTATCTTTGTGGATTATTTAAGCCTGCAGGTATTCCTGATGATGTTGTCAAAAGGAAGGTCTTCCCTTTATCTTTGAAGGGAGATTCATTGACATGGTATAGGCTATGTGATGATACGGGATCTTGGAATTATAAGCGATTGAAGCTGGAATTTCACCAGAAGTTCTATCCTATGCATCTTGTTCATCGTGATCGTAATAACATATATAATTTCTGGCCTCGCGAAGGAGAAAGCATCGCTCAAGCTTGGGGGAGGCTTAAGTCAAAGTTATATTCATGCCCCAATCATGAGCTCTCTCGGGAAATGATTATTCAGAACTTTTATGCTCGGCTTTCTCTTGATAATCGCAACCTGCTCGATACTTCATGTGTTGGTTCTTATATGCTGGAGACTATTGATTTCGAATGGGACTTATTGGAAAGAATTAAGCGCAACTCTGAAGATTGGGGTTCCGATGATGGTAAGGAGTCAGGTATGACACCTAAGTTCGATTGTGTTAAATCTTTTATGGATACCGATCCTTTCCGTGGATTTAGCGCTAAGTATGGACTTGACTCTGAGATAGTAGCTACTTTCTATGAATCTTTTGCTACTCACGTTTATCTCCCTAAAGAGAAGTGGTTTAAATATAATCCTCTTGTTGTTCGTAAGAGTAATACTAGGACTTATACAACTCCTGAGCAAATTAATGTTGAACCTAGTATTGCTATGGTTAAAGATCTCTTGGATGAGGATTTAGATGGGCATGTTATTTATTTCTATGGTGAGACTGCCAATATTGCTAGACCTGATACTAAGACACATAGACCTGTCGTAGGCACGCCTGTTATTTCTGTTAAAATAGGAGATCATTGTTATCATGGCTTATGTGATATGGATGCCAGTGCTAGTGCGATACCTTATGATATATATAAAGAAATTATGCACGACATTGCACCCGTTGAATTAGAAGACATTGATGTTACTATTAAGCTTGCTAATAGGGATACCATTAAACCTATTGGGATTGTTAGAGATGTTGATGTTTTGTGTGGGAAGGTTAAATACCCTGCTGATTTTCTTGTTCTTGGTTCCCCACAAGATGATTTTTGTCCCATTATTTTTGGTAGACCCTTCTTGAATACAGCTAGTGCCAAGATTAATTGTGAAAAGAATATTTTCACTGTTGGCATTAATGGTATGTCTCATGAGTTTAATTTTGCTAAGTTTAGTAGACAACCTCGTGATATGGAACCACCTAGTAAAGATGAGATTATTGGTCTTGCTTCCATTACTGTTCCTCCAACTGGTCCGTTAGAACAATATTTGCTATACCATGAAAACGATATGTTTATGAAGGAAAGGGAGGAAATAGATGAAGTGTTCCTTAAACAGGAACCTGTGCTAAAACATAACCTTCCCATTGAAGTTCTTGGGGATCCCCCTCCACCCAAGGGCGATCCCATGTTTGAACTCAAACCATTACCTGATAATCTTAAGTATGCTTATTTTGATGAAAAAGAAATATATCCTGTTATTATTAGTGCTAACCTTTCAGAGAAAGAAGAAGAAAGATTATTGAAAACTCTAAAGAAGCACCGAGCTGCTATTGGATATACTCTGGATGATCTTAAGGGCGTTAGTCCCATGTTATGCCAACACAAAATTACATTGAAGGACGATGCCAAACCAGTTAGAGATCCCCAAAGATGACTAAATCCCAAGATGAAGGAAGTGGTAAGAAAGGAGATATTAAAGCTCCTTGAGGCAGGTATTATTTATCCCGTTGCTGATAGTGAATGGGTAAGCCCTGTTCATTGTGTTCCTAAGAAGGGATGTATAACAGTTGTTCCTAATGATAAATATGAATTGATCCCACAAAGAATTATTACAGGTTATAAGATGGTAATTGATTTCCGCAAGTTAAATAAAGCTACTAAGAAAGATCAGTACCCCTTACCTTTTATTGATCAAATGCTAGAAAGACTATCCAAACACACACATTTCTGCTTTCTAGATGGTTATTCTGGTTTCTTTTAGATACCTGTAGCAGCGAAGGATCAATCTAAAACTACTTTTACTTGCCCTTTTGGTACTTTTGCTTATAGATGTATGCCTTTTGGTTTGTGTAATGCACCTGCTACCTTTCAAAGATGCATGATGGCTATATTCTCTGATTTTTGTGAAAAGATCTGTGAGGTATTCATGCATGACTTTTCCGTTTATGGATCCTCTTTTGATGATTGTTTGAGAAACCTTGATCGAGTTTTTTAGAGATGCGAAGACACTAGTCTCCTCCTGAATTGGGAAAAGTGTCACTTTATGGTTAATGAAGGCATTGTCTTGGGCACAAGATCTCCGAGAGAGGTATTGAAGTTGATAAATCCAAAGTTGATGCTATTGAAAAGATCCCATGTCCCAAGGACATAAAAGGTATAAGAAGTTTCCTTGGTCATGCCGGTTTTTATAGGAGGTTCATTAAGGACTTTTCTAAAATCTCTAGGCCCTTGACTAATTTATTGCAAAAATATATTCCTTTTGTCTTTGATGATGATTGTGTAGAAGCATTTGAAGTACTTAAGAAAGCTTTCATCACTGCACCTATTGTTCAGTCACCTGATTGGAATTTACCTTTTGAAATTATGTGCGATGCTAGTGATTATGTTGTAGGTGTTGTTCTAGGGCAAAGAGTCAATAAGAAATTGAATGTTATCCAGTATGCTAGTAAGACTATTGATACTTCCCAGAAAAATTATGCTACTACTGAAAAAGAATTCTTAGCAGTTGTGTTTGCATGTGACAAGTTTAGACCTTATATTGTTGATTCCAAAGTTACTATTCACACTGATCATGCTGCTATTAAATATCTTATGGAAAAGAAAGATGTTAAGCCTAGACTCATTAGATGGGTTCTCTTGCTCCAAGAATTTGACTTGCATATTATTGATAGAAAGGGAGCTGAGAACCCCGTTGCAGACAACTTGTCTAGGTTAGAGAATGTTCTTGATGACCCACTGCCTATTAATGATAGCTTTCCTCATGAACAATTAGCGGTCGTCAATGCTTCTCGTACTGCTCATTGGTATGTTGATTATGCTAATTACATTGTTGCTAAATATATACCGCCTAGTTTCACATACCAGCAAAAGAAAAAGTTCTTTTACGATTTGAGACATTACTTCTGGGATGATCCTCGTCTTTATAAAGGAGTAGATGGTGTTATTAGACGTTGTGTGCCTGAGCATGAACATGAACAAATTCTGCGTAAGTGTCATTCTGAATCTTATGGAGGACACCACGCTGGAGACAGAATTGCACACAAGGTACTACAATCTGGTTTTTAATGGCCTACTCTCTTCAAAGATGCTCGTAAGTTTGTCTTATCTTGCGATGAATGTCAAAGAATAGGTAACATTAGTAGACGTCAAGAAATGCCTATGAATTATTCTCTTGTTATTGAACCGTTTGATGTTTGGGGCTTTGATTATATGGGACCTTTTCCTGCCTCTAATGGTTATATACATATTTTAGTTGCTGTCGATTACATTACTAAGTGGGTAGAAGCTATTCCAACTAGTAGTGCTGATCATAACACTTATATTAAAATGCTTAAAGAAGTTATTTTTCCGAGGTTTGGAGTCCCTAGATATCTTATGACTGATGGTGGTTCACATTTTATTCATGGTGCTTTTCGTAAGATGCTTGCTAAGTATGATGTCAATCATAGAATCGCATCTTCTTATCATCCGCAGTCTAGTGGTCAAGTAGAGTTGAGCAATAGAGAGCTCAAATTAATTTTGCAAAAGACTGTGAATAGATCTAGAAAGAATTGGTCCAAAAAACTTGATGATGCTTTATGGGCCTATAGAACTGCATACAAAAATCCTATGGGTATGTCTCCATATAAGATGGTTTATGGAAAAGCGTGTCATTTACCTCTTGAACTTGAACATAAGGCATATTGGGCTATTAAAGAGCTCAACTATGACTTCAAACTTGCCGGTGAGAAGAGGTTGTTTGATATTAGCTCACTTGATGAATGGAGAACCCAAGCCTATGAGAATGCCAAGCTTTTCAAAGAAAAAGTCAAACGCTGGCATTATAAGAGGATACAAAAGCGTGAGTTTAACATAGGAGATTATGTGTTATTATTCAACTCTCGTTTAAGATTTTTTGCAGGAAAACTTGTTTCAAAATGGGAAGGTCCCTACGTTATCGAGGAGGTATATTGTTCTGGTGCTATAAAAATCAACAACTTCGAAGGCACAAATCCGAGGGTGGTAAACGGTCAAAGAATTAAACATTATATTTCAGGTAATCCTATCAATGTTGAAACTAATATTATTGAAACCGTAACCCCTGAGGAATACATAAGGGACACTTTCCAGAACGTTCCAGACTCCGAAAAGGTATAGGTATGTGATACGGTAAGTAAACCGACTCCAAAACAACTCCAATGGCAAGTTTTATCAGTTTTGGAATATTTTAGAATTTTAGGAAGAAAGAAGTAGTCCGAAAGGGACACGATGCTCCCACGAGAGAGGAGGGCGGCCCCCCTATAGGGAGCGCCCCCCTGTCTCGTGGGTACCTCGTGTGCCTCCCGGACTCCGTTTTCTTGCACGTTACATATTTTGGTTGGCAAAAAATCATTATATATACTCCCGAAGATTTTGACCACCGTATCACGCAAATATCCTCTGTTTTCGTTTCAAGCTGTTCCTGTTGCAGAATAAAGCAAGATGTCTTCTCAGGAGTCAGTTGGGGAGAGTCGGGTGTCTCACCCAACGCCAGGTCCCGGAGTAAATAGCGATGCCTATCACTTTGGACCATCGACGGAGTATGAGATGGAGGCTGATTTGAAAATACTAGATGCCATGGAGGAGGATCAAGAAGTTACCTCTCGCCTGGCTATCCATACTTCGGTCACTCCTTCCAACTCTAGATTTCTTTCTTGTGAAAATATGAAAAAGAGTTTCACTTTTTCTCCAGAAGCTATGCATCATCTATGGGTAAAAGGAGCTTTGGCCATTACGGGCAAGCTCCGTAAAGAAATCATGGACCGCAAACAACAAGTCAATAAGCTCGTGGAGGAGAACCGTATCCTGAAGGGCATCATCGCCAAGAAGATCATAACACCAACTGTGAAGAAGGAGAAATAATCACATGGGCATGAGCACTCCCCTTGGCAACTGCCAAGCTTGGGGGAGGTTCCCCGGTATCGTATCACCATCACACTCCTATCTTTACCGCTTTATTTAGTTCGATCCTTTTAGTAGTATCTTGATCTAGTAGATTGAAGTTTTGATATCAAGTAGTTTTGAGTTTTGCATTGTGATCTCTTTTTTTAATTGAGTCCGTGAGCTATCTATAATAAAGATTAGTGTTGAGTCAAGGGCTTTGCTATGTTGTTATGATCTTGAGAAAGTAGAAAGAATAAAAGAGTTCATATTGATCTTGTGGATAGTGATGACTTCACACATAGAAAGTATGAGGCATAAAAATTGTTGAGAGTTGATAAACTTAGCCTTGGTCATCGTTGCAATTAATAGGAAGTGATAGGGAAAGAGGGGTTCACATATAAATATATTGTCTTGGACACCTTTTATAATTGGGAGCACTCATTAAGTATGACATGCTAAAATAGTTGACGTTGGACAAGGAAGACAACGTAATGGTTTATGTTTTCCAACATCTCAGTTAAAGTATATTGTCATTGACCTTCCAAACATGTTGAGATTGCCTTTCCCCCTCATGCTAGCCAAATTCCTTGCACCAAGTTTTGCCATGAGAGTCCACCATACCTACCTATGGATTGAGTAAGATCCTTCAAGTAAGTTGTCATCGGTGCAAGCAATAAAAATTGCTCTCTAAATATGTAAGACTTATTAGTGCAGAGAAAATAAGCTTTGTACGAACTTGTTGTGGAAGTAATAAAAGCGACGGACTGCATAATAAAGGTCCACATACAAGGGGCAATATGAAGTGACGTTCTTTTTCATTAAGATTTTGTGCATAACCCTAAACGCACATGACAACCTCTGCTTCCCTCTGTGAAGGGCCTATCTTTTACTTTATGTTTTTACTTTATGTTTGAGTCAAGGTGATCCTCACCTTTCCCTTTTTCATTTTATCCTTTGGCAAGCTCCTCGGGTTTGAAAGATCATGATATATATATCCAATTGGATGTAAGTTAGCATGGGCTATTATTGTTGACATCACCTAAAGGTGAATACATTGGGAGGCAACACAATAAGCCCCTATCTTTCTCAGTGTCCGGCTGAAACTCCATAACCACAAGTATTGCGTGAGTGTTAGAAATTATAGAAGACTACTTGATAGTTGAGTATGTGAACTTGCTGAAAAGCTCTATTGTTGACTTTTTCTAATGTTATGATAAATTGCAATTGCTTCAATGACTGAGATTATAGTTTGTTAGTTCCCAATGAAGTTTTTGAACCATACTTGACATTGTGAATTGATTGTTACTTGAGCATAATAAATCATATGACAAAATCTATATATGTTGCTGTTATTAGAATGATCATGATGCCCTCATGTTCGTATTTTATTTTTATCGACACCTTTATCTCTAAACATGTGGACATATTTTTCGATTTCGGCTTCCGCTTGAGGACAAGCGAGGTCTAAGCTTGGGGGAGTTGATACGTCAATTTTGCATCATGCTTTTATATCAATATTTATTGCATTATGGTTTGTTATTACACATTTTATCTCAATACTTATGGCTATTCTCTCTTATTTTACAAGGTTTACCATGAAGAGGGGGGATGCCGGCAGTTGGAATTCTGGCTGGAAAAGGAGCAAACATTGGAAACCTATTCTGCACAGCTCCAAAAGTCCTGAAACTCCACGAAACAACTTTTTGGAATTAATAAGAATTTTTGAGTGAAAGAAATACACCAGGGGGCCCACACCCTGTCCAGGAGACAGGGGGGCGCACCCCCCTTATAGGGCGTGCCCCTATCTCCTGGGCCCTCTGGTGGGCCTCCGGCATCCATCTTCTGCTATATCATCACTTTGACCCTCGAAAAAATCGTGGGCAAGCTTACGGGAGGAAACTCCGCCGCCACGAGGCGGAACCTTGGCGGAACCAATCTAGGGCTCTAGCAGAGTTGTTCTGCCGGGGACACTTCCCTCCGGGAGAGGGAAATCATCACCAAGGATCCTCTCATCGAGAGGGGGTCAATCTCCATCAACATATTCACCAGCACCATCTCCTGTCAAAACCCTAGTTCATCTCTTGTATCCAATCTTGTATCAAAACCACAAATTGGTACCTGTGGGATGCTAGTAGTGTTAATTACTCCTTGTAGTTGATGCTAATTGGTTTACTTGGTGGAAGATCATATGTTCAGATCCTTTATGCATATTATTACTCCTCTGATTATGAACATGAATATGCTTTGTGAGTAGTTACGTTTGTTCCCGAGGACATGGGTGAAGTCTTGCTATTAGTAGTCATGTGAATTTGGTATTCGTTCGATATTTTGATGAGATGTATGTTGTCTTTTCCTCTAGTGGTGTTATGTGAATGTCGACTACATGACACTTCACCATTATTTGGGCCTAGAGGAAGGCATGGGGAATTAATAAGTAGATGATGGGTTGCTAGAGTGACAGAAGCTTAAACCATAGTTTATGCGTTGCTTCGTTAGGGGCTGATATGGATCCATATGTTTAATGTTGTGGTTAGGTTTACCTTAATACTTCTTTTGTAGTTGCGGATGCTTGCAATAGGGGTTAATCATAAGTGGGATGCTTGTCCAAGTTAGGGCAGTACCCAAGTACCGGTCCACCCACATATCAAATTATCAAAGTACCGAAC
>NW_025226577.1:0-12598 GCF_018294505.1 Triticum aestivum | reverse complement strand
AATCGGTGAATTTCATATAAGATATCACCTAAGAAACAGAGCTGCCAATTTTGCATGGACTCTAGTCGCAGTCTATGGGGCTGCCCAAGATGAGCATAAACCGGCTTTCCTTCGGGAATTGGTAAACCTGGCGAAGGATAACCCATACCCAATGCTTATTGGAGGGGACTTCAATATCCTTAGATACCAGGAAGAGAAAAATAATGACTGTTTCGACACTCATTGGCCCTTCCTATTCAACGCTGTGATAGACAGTTTGGATCTTCGGGAGGTGAGTATGTCAGGGCGTCAGTTCACATGGGCTAATAATCGATCTGTGCCGACATATGAGAAGCTTGATAGGGTACTCATGGATACTGAATGGGAACTAAAATTTCCTCTGGTAACCGTACGAGCCCTAGAGCGTATCGAGGCGTTATCGGATCATGCACCCATCATTCTAGATTCGAAATCTATGAACCTAGCTGCACGTCGTCCATTCAAATTTCAATTGGGATGGATGTGTTGGGAAGGATTTGTAGACATAATCAAGAATGTTTGGGAGAGGCCTGTTGTTGGTCGTACACCTATTCACAGATGGAACTTTAAAATGAGGGCCATGAGGCAACATCTCACTGGATGGGCAAAACATACCAACGGGATATATAAAAAAGAAAAACAAGGACTCTGTACCATCATTGATGACCTCAACAAAATTGCTGACACGTGCACCTTATCTCAACAAGAGATTGAATTGAAAAATCAATCTAATGAGAAGGTTGCACGTCTTTTGCGAGAAGAAGAGATCAAATACTATTAAAGATCCAAAGCTGATTTCTGGGTGATAGTAATACAAGATACTTCCAATTGGTCGCCAATGGGCGGCATAGGGAGAAATGTATTTACAGTCTCCAACAAGATGAGGGGTGGATCGAAGGTCAGGAGGAGCTCAAAAAGTATATCACTAACTACTACAAATCTCTGTTCGGGGCGACCGCCGAAGGGAACTTCACCCTTGATGAGACCCGAACTGATGATATCCCACAAGTCACGGCTGAAGAAAACGATATTCTTACATCACCATTCTCTGAAGAGGAGGTGAGAGATGCGGTGTTCCAAATGGAACATAACAAAAGCTCCAGGTCCAGATGGTTTTCCCGCAGAATTCTATCAGAGTTTTTGGGATATAATCAAGTCTGACCTAATGGAGTTGTTTAATTGCCTTCATGCCGACAACCTTGACCTATTCAGACTTAAATTTGGTGAGATTGTCTTGTTGCCGAAGATTAAGGAGGTTGAACGGATCCAACAGTTCAGACCCATATGCCTCCTTAATGTCAGCTTCAAAATATTCACCAAAGTGGCTACGAATAGGTTAAACTCGGTAGCTAACCATGTTGTCCGACCATCTCAAACGGCTTTCATGCAAGGAAGAAATATACTTTATGGCGTAGTAATCCTGCATGAGACCGTCCATGAGATGCACCGAAAAAACATGAGTGGAGTAGTATTCAAGATCAACTTTGAAAAAGCCTATGACAAGGTTAAATGGTCTTTCCTCCAACAGGCCCTAAGGATGAAAGGTTTCTCCGATAAATGGCGCCAGTGGATCCATAATTTTGTAACTGGAGGTAGTGTGGCCATCAAAGTCAATGATGATGTAGGCCATTACTTTCAAACCAAAAAAGGATTACGACAGGGTGACTCCATGTCTCCGATGTTATTTAACATTGTCGCTAACATGTTGGCTATTCTGACTGAGCGAGCCAAGCAGGACGGCCAGATTGCAGGAGTAGTGCCACACCTTGTGGATGGTGGTCTCTCTATTCTGCAATATGCCGATGACACAATTCTCTTTATGGAACATGACCTGGACAAGGCTCGAAACCTTAAACTCTTGTTGTCGGTGTTTGAGCAAATGTCGGGTCTTAAAATAAACTTCCATAAAAGTGAACTTTTCTTCTTTGGAGAAGCCATTGAGGCGGCGGCCGAATATGCTGACCTGTTTGGTTGTGCACATGGCCAATTCCCGATTAAGTATTTGGGAATACCGATTCATTATCGGCGTCTCACCATTGCAGAGCGGAAGCATGTAGAGGAGCGGTTAGAGAAACGATTAAGCAGTTGGAAAGGCAAATTGCTCTCAGTTTCAGGACGGCTAGTTTTGATTAACTCCGTCCTCACAAATATGGTTCTCTATATGCTTTCTTTCTTCCAACTCCCAAAAGGGGTCTTGCAAAGACTGGACTATTTTAGATCCAGATTCTTTTGGCAAGGAGATGGTGAAAAGAAAAAATATAGACTGGCCAAATGGAGTGTGGTTTGTAGGCCGAAAGACCAAGGTGGCCTTGGAATTCCTGACTTGCAAATCAAGAATGAGGCCCTACTTAGTAAATGGTTGTTCAAACTTCTTACTAAGGATGGTGTTTGGAAACCATGATGCGCAACAATTATCTAGGCCAAAAGGCAGTGTCTAAGGCATATTGGACACCTGGCGACTCGCACTTTTGGTCTGGCCTAATGGCGGCAAAGAAACATCTCTTTCGCTTTGCGTCTTTCGTGATAAGGGACGGGTTGGAGGTTCATTTCTGGGAAGACATCTGGCTAGGCAATGCCAGTCTTCGAGAACAATATCCAACCCTGTACAACATTGCTCGCGAAAAGAATAATACTATTGCGCAAGTGCTCAGTTCATCCCCACCCAATATTACGTTTAGGCGCGATTTGATTGGCCCCCGACTTATGTCATGGCACTATCTTTTATCCCGTCTGGATTCGATTAATATTAGACAAGGTCGGGATGTGTTCCACTGGAACCTTACTACATCAGGGTCATTCACACTAGACTCTATGTACCATGCACTAATGCATTCTGAGGTACCGAAGAGTAACAATAAGAAAATCTGGAAGTCGAAGATTCCATTAAAAGTTAAAATCTTCATGTGGTATCTTCGTAGGGGAGTTGTTCTAACCAAAGACAACCTCGCACGACGCAACTGGCGAGGGAGTAAGAAGTGTTGTTATTGTACTCATGAAGAGACAATCAAACACCACTTTTTCCAATGCAAGTTTGCATGTACTACATGGTCAATCATCCAAATAGCATCAAATTTGTATCCCCCCACAAGTGTCGCCGATATTTTTGGTCACTGGTTGGACGGTATTCCAAAAAGATTCAAAACTCTAATACGGGTTGGAGCCTACGCCTTACTATGGTCGCTTTGGCTATGTAGAAATGATTTGGTTTTGAATGATAAAAATTCTTCTCCTTTGCAGGTTATTTTCTGTTGTACGCACTCGCTTCGTACGTGGTCTACGCTACAACGAGTGGAGTACCAACCGCTGTTCAAGGCGGTATGTACGCGGTTGGAGCAGGTGGCTACGGTGGTTTTTACCCAACATGGGTGGAAACGTAATCTCCGGATCGGTCCACCATCCCTTGCGACATAGGCATAGTGTCGGTCTATAGGACTCTACTGTTGCCGATTTATCGTTTTTTTCCATTCATTTTGTCAGACTTTCTTTGTTGGGCTGTGTGCATCCTAATTATTCAGAGGCCGAGTGTTACTCATAATGTTTTGTATCCGCTTGATGCTACATTTCGAGATAATAAGAGCGCCTTTATCGAAAAAATGCAGTGGTTTGGTCACGGATTTCATCTCCCGCAAGGCCGCAGCCTCTTAGATCCAGCTTCAGTATGACTATGAGGATGCTGGTGAGACTTTCTTCCCCAAGCGCGCAAGCCAAACGCATCATCGCTATTTCCGCGCGAGGTAGCTCAACACATCGTCCACATCCTCTACAACGCCAACATCCTTTGAAGTTTGAACTGCAGGTCACCATTTTTTCCTTTTCGCGACTCTGTCATATTTCCCCATTTTCTTAACCTTTTCGTGTGTTTGTGTCATTCAACCAATAAAATGTATTGAAGGAAATGCCTATTAGTGGTAAATATTTCATCATTTTTCCTTCTAATCTTGGAAAACACGTGATTTATTTTTTAGTGCTGTATAAGCGTTGATGGAGGTAGAAAGTCGATACTAATAAGTACGATATATATTCATTATTGTATCATCATGTATGCAAGATTGGTTGCATATTATTGTTTTCATATGATTTTTTCCTCATCTTTCCGCAATCGGTCATTTCCTTCTTTGTTTTGCTATTGTAAGCAAACATTGTGTTTGTATATGGCAAATCAACACTGAATTTCTGTCACTCGAAATAAACTGCATTTTGGTCAGGGAAGTGTACGTACATGCTAATCTAATCTCAGATTTCCACCATACTTGTCAAGTATCACATATGTTTAATAGCTGAAATGATAATAAAGAGATGATAAGAATACATCCTGGCAATATAGCAGTTCCATTGGATTGGTGGATGTTCTGTCCAGAGTAGTTTCCTTTAGCTCTATCATCACAGTACAGAGACCTATCTTCACAGCATTATAAAGCATAGAGACCTATCATCAGTTCATCATAGTGCTATAAAGCACCTTATGCATGGGATCCAAATCAGATGCCATATCGAGGAAAGGCGTAAATATCAACGGGAAAGATGCTTTTGATCTCTTTTATCTACTGGAATCAAATACTTCCACATTTCATGAAGCACATTTTACTATTTATTTGCGGCAACCGCCCTTGAACAATGAACCAAGTTGAGCATCTTGAGTTGCTCCTTTTGTATCGGTTTACCTGATAACAGGTCTCCCATAAGGATGTCTTTATCAACCATGCCTGCCCACACTAATTATCATCATTAATTACTGACAACGATCCCAAGTTGTCTATTTAGCACATATTTAGTGGTGACTGATGAGCAGATATGTTCGCTGGCTACATTTGATACTAAAGATGATTACCATTGTCGTGCTTAATTCACACACACATACACTGATAGCCGCACCATCTTTTCGAAAGTTTAGATTAATAAATCCAATCTCATGGATGTTTGAAGTTTGTGCCATACTCGCCCCTTTATTTTCCGTTGTACTTGCTCTATTGTTTTCATTGTAGTAAGCAAATCATGTTTATAAATCTAATTGATCTTTGCTTGTTCATCGGTATGGAGTATGGTCATACCTGAGCACTATTTATCAGTATTCACCCGACTCTCCAAGGTATCTCTATCAGCAAAATTCGATGTGTTAGTCCAAAAACTATGATTTTTCTTTAACCACTTTCATCACTGTTGTATCAAAACGAAATCTAATTTTCAGATTTTTCTTGAATAGTCGGTATTTTTCATACTCTCAAACTTTGAAGGTCTTAATTATTTAGATGGAGTCCTCTTTAATTTTTGCTTCTACATAGAGAGAACATTAGCAAATTTTGTACAAGGAAAATTAAAGAGATTATATATGTAATACTTGGACCTTTTTAACTCAGAAAATTGTATCAGTGCTAATGTGTTCATTAGTTGATAATTTAATTGCGTCCTAGGTCTTAAGACTTTGAGAATTTGACTTTGATTGTCCATGTCTCCTTTCGTGTAGTCAATGAATTCAGCAGTTTAAGTGCCATATTCCTTGATGCCCTAAAAATATGAGAACAAAATGTTGATTAGTAAAGTAAGCAATATAATGACATGGCAACTTTATAAATACACATTGTTTTGCAATGGCCTCAAGTGATTATGTGATAACGTAGTAAATTGAAGATTTTTTTAACTGGGGCTGATGAATAAATATAAAATTTTGACTATTGGTTTGATCTTTTGTTTCAGATGGAGCTGATGGCATTAAGACAGGAACCCACTATAGAATTTGAGGTTGATCAAATATGAAAACCATGTGATGCACCTTATGTTTTTCTCCATATCGCAGCAAGCAATCCCTTTTTTCTGTTATAGTTGTAGTGTGGTTCTTGTTTTGTAGAGTATATTATCGTAACATGAATACACTCGAACCAACGTCCATGGCATCAACCTTATCTAGGTGAGTAGAAGTATTAATGTGCCATCATTAAGACATGAACCTACACCTATAGAATTGAATTACTTAACCTAGAATACACATAGTTTTTCTATTTCAACATAATTAACCTTCTGAGCATATATGTAAGATCTTTTTAGATGAACACTTCCTAGAGTATAATTGAAGTAATATTGATCCATTAATAGGCTGATCAATAATTTCATGCAGATGGTACTTATTGTTGGTGGTCTGATTGCTCGATAGAGCCGGCTGGTGTCCGCTGGAGGAAGACAATGCCAAAGTGCCATTGGTTGGAGGATGTTGACTTCGAAGTGTCGTTCGCCGGAGGAAGATGATGTACAAGGTGTAACCTATAATCTAGAGGACAATTAACCCTTGAGGCAGAAGTGCTTTGTTTGTGGAGATCGAATCTCTGTACGTTTGTGAGAGTTTGAAGAGATGGTATCTCCATAAAAAAAATTGCGCCAGTTTTTTTATTATGGGATGTTCTGATGGCTCATTTTTTTTTTTGCGAATAGGGTTTTGGGATGGTTGAACCTATAGGGATCATGAGTTTTTGTTGTGGAATGATCTAATCGCTCAATGTATTGGGGTCGCGAGATTTTAATTGTGTGATTTTTTTCTTAAACAGATCGTGGGATGTTTTTTTTTCCTGATCGTGGCATGATTTGATAGCTCATGGTGTCCAAACCTGTTGGGATTGTGAGATTTAAAGGTCCAACCTGTTGAGATGTGGCCGTATGGGGCCATGTGGTTTACGAAGATCTAACGGCTGTACTTGGTTGATTGGAAATTGACACACCAAATTAAAGGTCAGATATTTATAATTATTGTGAGATTTTCTAATCTAATTATCTTAATTCTAATGACCCCGTCAAGTACTTTTTATATATAACAGATATAGCAATCCAAATTTCCAAATTAGTCGACAGCATGTTCAAAAAACCCCACCCTCATGGATAGAAAAGAGGATTCTAGGAACATATTGTGCATGTTTTAAAATCCTGTGTTAGGATGAGAAGGAACAAGTGTCGCGTCTCGCCGATGGCGCAGAAACCTGTAGGGTCCTCGCACTTTGGGCACTGCAAATGAAACACACTAGATTCAGTAGGAAGAAAAATGCATCAACGGTGGCGACTGCCATCCTAGGATTGCCCGTGACCAAGGGACTTGGATTTATCTAGGATGGATGAATAATTTGTACCTGGTTCTCCATGAGAAAACCCTATGCAATCGTTGAGAGGGGGTTTTCTCTTAACAAGCAGATGAGGGAGAAGGGGATTCAGGCCCAGTGAAATATTGCCGCTTCATCCGTCCAGCTTACTGCTAAAGCTGGAAAGGTGGGGGCTTTTGTGATGTGATGGCTCATTGGGCATTACTGTGGCGCTACGACCGGGGCATGTCTAATGTGCAGTTGTGCACTCTAATTTAATGCAGATGGCACATGGACCCCATTGCCGGATGCCCCACATATCAGCGAACGGAAGTAGAAAGATAGGAGTAACTAGTTACACATAAATATATTTTTGACAGAGGGATACTGCCTTTGTAAAGAAATATAAAAATCTTTTATATCACAACTTTATACATAAGAAAAACCAAGCGAAATATATATAACATATATAATTATAAAAAATAGAGTTTTTTTAACACGGTATAGACGAGTTGGTGATGATGGTGTGCCTGCCATCCTGCAATATAGGTCGTCCGATTTACATCTGATGGATAGCAAGGAAACTATGGCAATTTTGCAAAAAGGTTCCCACACACCTCTCCACATGTGAAAATAAGGACTTCCCTCGTTCATCCTTTTCTCTCACAAGATAAAATACTCATCAAAGGAATCTTGATGTTACGTGCAACGCATAAGCATTATGGGGGTTCAACTGAGAATATAATACTCAAACAGGCTCACGGTTCTGGACGTTGGGCCAGAGTCCGGTGGTTCTGCATGTTTGGGGGCCATGTGTTCTACCTCAGCGCTTTTCATGTTGCAAGTGATGGGTACAATGCTTGTTTTAGATGCTATCACAAGGCGAATGCACAAAATTGAATAAAGCATGACAGATGTTAGAATGAAATTGAACGACAGTTCCTAACCAGCAATCAGAGTTGCAATACTATCAACGATATACCATGTGATAAATAATATTGCCGTACTACTTATACACACGGGGCACTTGTTTCACCATGCTAGATTATTACATCAAAATCTCTCGGAGCATAGATCAGTTCGGCAGTTGCATGCTGCTACTGAAGAATTTCAAAGTTGATTTGGACCAGCTCTCCTTGCCGAGAAAGTTCGATTTTGACATCATCCCCTACTGCAAGATATGATTTAGATTCAATCTTGACCATCCTTTAGAATCAATCATCATGCGACCATCCTTTGTACTTATGGTATATTGAACAGGTTCATTCACACCAAGGCTGCGCATGGTAAGAGAAACTTGGCCACGGTCGCCCGGATTGTTAAATGAATCCCTCATTGCTCTAGGAATTCTTTGTTTGCGAACCAGAAGACATACACAAACAGTTATATCAACACAGTGAATCATGTGAAACATCATGGAAAGAAAAAAGGCGGCCAATGCTTACCAAGAAGGTGGACATTTTGGTTTTTGTAAGGACTTCGGTATGTGAAGTGTGAACCGCAGCCCAGTCTGTTGCTGGTGCAACTGCTCATTTGGTTGCCGCTGCACAGGCCGGAGCAAATGCAAGTGAAAGTGTTGGTGCAGGTGCCGAAGCCGTTCCTGGTGCCCGTGCCAGTGCGACTGGTAGTGCCACTGCTGCTACCGGAGATGGTGCTCCTTGTAGAGCTGGTGTCGGTGTGGGAGAAGGTGCCGGTGTCGATGCCCGATCCTCCGGTAGATCGTCCTGATCCGCTGACGCGGTCGGTGCCCAATCCTGAGCTGGATTAGACTGAGCTACTACCGCTGTCAGTGCTAGAGCAACTGCATGTGCTGTATTCGTTGCTGAAGGTGGTACCGATGTGCAAGACAACGGCGATCAAGTCTAGTCTGCTATGATCAGCTTTCTAACTTGATTAGGCTCCATGAACGTGATCAAGTTTTTTTCTTCAATTCTTTTAAAAGCGAGAGGGACTAATTGTGGCGTGTTTGTTAAACCAAACTGCAGTTCATCATAGGGATTCTGCTTGTACTCAGACAACAGACTAATCCAATTTTTTCCATTAATATAAGTGATGGATAGTGCTTCGTTACTGACATGACATTAGAAGTGAAACCTGCAAAAATAGCCATCGTAGAGCAAACCAAATAGTTTATTCTGTGATGAATGTCACATGGCAAAACCTGAATCGTAAAATTTCAGGAAAAGAAAGAAAGCATGACATTAAATCAATAAGATTTAGACAGTAAATCAATAAGATTTACTTGATGTGACATGAGTGAATCCTTACCAGGAAATCACTATGTTGATGTGCTAAACAGAAGAATGATCGTCCAACTACGTGCGGTATGCAGGGCCCCCGCCTACTCCCACAAGAAGGATAGTCCATGGGACTGAAAATCCTGGTGGGTGCGGTAAACCCTGCAATGCATACAGATATTGTGTGGTTCGAACATCCATGGGACTGGAAATCCTGGTGGGTGCGGTAAACCCTGCAATGCATACAGATATTGGAGTGTAACCATAATTGATAAACCGTCCTCACAAAAAGATGATCTGGATACTTCACAATATAAAGACTGAATTGAGTGGAAAGACATTAACATAGACTGTTATCAGGACTCACCACACACCAAAAGCGGTAGTACTAAACAATACAGGGTTCACAAACACAAATCTAGTACTGAACAATAGTACTTACTACAGACAAGCAAAGTTGCACTAATTAAACTCTACAGACTATTTCTTGCCACCGACCTACGGATGAACCCTGCATAACTGACTAGGCCATGGACTTCATGAGAGATGTCTACCTGCACCATCACCATCTCGTCAACCTTGGAGACCCTAACAGAGTGGTCTTTCCACTCATAAACATGATGATGAAGACATGCCACATCAGATTTGTCAGGAAGCTTTACAAGAACCACACCCTTCGTAATCAAAGGCACAGCCAGGAAATTGTTGTGGTCAAGTATAGCCTCGAGAACACGCCTGAAAACAATGCTACAAGAAAGCACTAGTTCAGGACACGTGGTGACAAGGACAGCTGGATAGTTTAGAAGTAGAACTCATCCTCAAGTCTTCCAGTTCACACGACATGACTTTGAGAACTTCATCTGCACGGCGAACCTGGTTCTAATTCAAACAGAAACCATATTTTATTACTACCTCTATTCAGAAATATAAGATGATTTTCGATATTATACTCTATATATGACTACATATACACACAGAAATGAGTGAACAAAGACACTAGAACATTTCTTCAAAGGCATGAGAGTAGAGGGATTACTTTCAATATCCATAACACAAGTTACTGAGGCAAATATACCCTCTTCAAAGGTAGCATTGATGTTCATAAAGTAGTTCCTCCATCCCAAAATTCTTGTATCAGATTTGTCTAGATACGGATGTATCAAGTCACATTTTAGTATTAGATACATCAGTATCTAGATAAATCAAAGATAAGAATTTTGGGACGGAGGGAGTAGTTGAAAGTAATCTATAAGAAATCAGTGTCAACCTCTCGCATGTTTTGGTCAAAAGAGGAATTTAAAACCGTCATTTGGCACACAAAAATCACATGCAAGATCACCCATAAAGTTGTACTACTAGTACTAGTACTGCGTGTTAGATCAAAAAACACGATCAAGATCGAGAAAAAGATCGTCAAGAAGAGATATTACCTAGACTTGCTTTCTGAGGGATCCCGGAGAGGGGGGCTTGGATAGGGCGATGGCTTTTAGCTTGTCTGCAGTAATCTTGGCGGGGTGCTTGCGCTTTCTTGTACCATGAGCCTCGATGGTTTTGGCCAGATCCATGAACATCACGTCGGCCGGTGCTCCAGCGTCCATCCAAGAGACGAAGCTGAGAGAGAAGAGTGAAAAGAGGAACGAGATGAGGGAGAAGCGAAGCAGGTGGGGGTTTTCTTGAAGAGAGGAAGCTGAGAGAGAAGAGTGAAATGATGGTTGCTTTGTCCGTCCAACTTACTTCTGGAAAGGAGGGGGTTTTGTGATTTGACGGCTCATTGGGAATTACTGCGGAGCTTCGACCAGGGTAATCTACTGGGTAGTTGGGCACTCTACTACAGAGTAGTTTAGCGCATGGATGGTGGACCCCGATGCTGGCTGTCCCACACATCGGCAAAAGTGAGTAATTTAGTGCATGGCTGGAGGAGGATCCGCATGGTAGAGCATGTCCAATGTTTTTCTGAACAAAAAAAATAATTACAGCAAGCGTTTCCACTCTTACGATGGAGTAGTGCGAAACACGGCAGCCACTTGAACATACACAGTGCTCCTACTACTAGGCATGTGCAGTGGTTCATACGTCAGTACTACATAATCTTGTTGCTTGTGTAGTAAGATATGACGATAACAACTGATGTTGTGCGCATGTCAACTATGTGAACAATAATGTAGTAACATAGTACCACATTTTTGACTGTCCGGTCGAGAATGAACAGTGAGATCAATGTTAACAGAACTAGGTGTACAGCGCACGGAGTGTATAGTGCTACAGTACTCCACGAAACATGAACTATATGAAGGACGAATCAGTGTTAGGCAGGGTGTATGAAGGGTGCACGGTATGGGAGCAAAAGTTCCCTTCTGGACCCACTTTTGGGTGTTTGGCAGAGTGCATGAAGGGTGCATGACTCAACACTACATAGTAGGTTAACACAAATACATGAAGAGGGAACAACTATATTGAGATGAGAATGCAACCAAACACATCCACACGCTTTGTGCTACAGTGACTGATCTGCACCGTCTGAGTTTGGTCCAACATACATGTTGCGCCGAGACATGGACATGCCCATGCAGAGGGCGCCTAAACACCACCGAAGTCCCTCTGCTTCTCGAGGCACACGATGTTGGTGATGCAGGGTGCAACCTGCCACACCCTAGCAAGTTCATGCATTAGACTGATTGCATCATGTTTACTTTGATCAGAAACTTGGAAATGGGGATGACAGAACCCCCAGCACCCCCTTAATCCAACTAGAGTTTACTAAAATCATTTTCAATGAACCTGAAATGCCCTTCTAAATGTTCATCATCTTTGCCTTGGTCTTAAACCTTTGAGAAAATGGTGCACAATTTTCTAGGACATCCCAAGGTCACTAGATTAAATCATATGTTAATTGCATTTTGGCATTTAAATACTATAAAATATTTTAAATGTCCAAATAATCATAAACCAAAATGTTTACTGTTGGATATATTCTATGCAATGGGCATGAGTAGTTTGGTGATTTTTTGAAGTGCCTAGGTATTTTTAGAAAACCCACAAACCTACAGAAAGAAAAGAAAAAATAAATAAATAAGAGACCTGGCCAAACCCACCAACCGGCCCACCTGGCGGCCCAGCACTGTGTTGGCCCACGCTAGCCAGCTGCTTCTTCCCCGCCAAGCAGGCAGGGAGGTGACGCTGGTGCGTGCGAGCTTGCCACAGCGCCAGCTGCTTGCCGCCCTCGCTACTAGATGCCTGGACGACTTCCATGTCGTCGTCCCGACCCCCTGGACACCTCACTCCCCCCCC
>NW_025226576.1:0-12652 GCF_018294505.1 Triticum aestivum | reverse complement strand
TTTTTTCTTATGAGCATGGAAATATTTAGCAGAGAAGTAATAAATCATATCCTGGGGAGTACGCACACGACCAGGATCAATAGAATCAAACCAAGTTTTAGCATCACCCTTTAATGAGAACGGAAATATCTTATGGATATAATAGTAGCGAGATTTCTCATCATTAATGAACAGGGTGGCTATATCATTTAACTTAGTAAGATGTGCCACAACAGTTTTAGATTCATTGCCATAAAAAGGATCAGATTCTACCAAGGTAATTATCTCAGGATCGACAGAGAATTCATAATCCTTATCAGTAACAAAGATAGGTGAAGTAGCAAAAGCAGGGTCATATTTCATTCTAGCATTTAGAGATTTCTGTTTCCATTTAGCTAATAACTTCTTAAGATCAGATCTATCATCGCAAGCAAGAATAGCTCTAGTAGTTTCTTCATCCATAACATAACCCTCAGGAACAACAGGCAACTCATACTTAGGGGGAGAACCTTCATCATCACTATCTTCAATAATTTCATTTTCAAGAATTTCATTCTCTCTAGCCCTAGCAAGTTGTTCATCAAGAAATTCACCTAGTGGCACAGTAGTATCAAGCACAGAAGTAGTTTCATCATAAGTATCATGCATAGCAGAAGTGGCATCATCAATAACATGTGGCATCAAAATTAATAGTAGAAGAAGGTTTAGGTGTCGCGAGCTTACTCAAAACAGAAGGAGAGTCTAGTGCAGAGCTAGATGGTAGTTCCTTACCTTCCCTCATAGTTGAGGGAAAATCTTAGTTCTTTCGTCTTTCAAGTTCCTCATAGTGATCAGCAGATATAAATCCCAAGTGACTCAAAGAATAGAGCTATGCTCCCCGGCAATGGCGCTAGAAAATAGTCTTGATAACCCACAAGTATAGGGGATCGCAACAGTTTTTGAGGGTAGAGTATTCAACCCAAATTTATTAATTCGACACAAGGGGAGCCAACGAATATTCTCAAGTATTAGCAGTTGAGTTGTCAATTCAACCACACCTGGATAACTTAGTATCTGCAGCAAAGTATTTAGTAGCAAAGTAGTATGATAGTAACGGTAACAGCGGCAAAGGTAACGATAGCAATTTTGTAGTAATTGTAACAGTAGCAATGGTAAATTAAATAAGCAAAGCACAATATGTGAAAAGCTCGTAGGCATTGGATCAGTGATGGATAATTATGTCGTATGCGATTCCTCATGTAAAAGTTATATAATAGGGTGACACAAAACTAGCTCCAGTTCATCAATGTAATGTAGGCATGTATACCGAATATAGTCATACATGCTTATGGAAAAGAACTTGCATGACATCTTTTGTCCTACCCTCCCATGGCAGCGGGGTCCTAGTGGAAACTAAGGGATATTAAGGCCTCCTTTTAATATAGTACTGAACCAAAGCATTAACACATAGTGAATACATGAACTCCTCAAACTATGGTCATCACCGAGAAGTATCCCGATTATTAACACATAGTTGTCGGATCATAACACATAATAGGTGACTATAGACTTGCAAGATAGGATCAAGGACTCACATATATTCATGAAAACATAATAGGTTCAGATCTGAAATCATGACACTCGGGCCCTAGTGACAAGCATTAAGCATAGCAAAGTCATAGCAACATCAATTTCAGAACATAGTGGATACTAGGGATCAAACCCTAAAAAAACTAACTTGATTACATGGTAAATCTAATCCAACCCATCACCGTCCAGCAAGCCTATGATGGAATTACTCACGCACGGCGGTGAGCATCATGAAACTGACGATGACAAATCCCCCTCTCCGAAGCCCCAAACGGACTCCAGATCGGCCCTCCCGAGAGAGATTAGGGCTTGGCGGCGGCTCCGTATCGTAAAACACGATGAAACTTTCTCTCTAATTATTTTCTCCGTGAAAGCAAATATATGGAGTTGGAGTTGAGGTCGGTGGACGTTCAGGGGGCCCACGAGGCAGGGGGCGCGCCCCCACCCTCATGGACAGGGTGTGGGGCCCCTGATGCTATTTCTTTCGCTAGTATTTTTTATTAATTCTGAAAAGTTGCTCCGTAGATTTTCAGGTTATTCTGAGAACTTTTATTTCTTCACAAAAATAACACCTTGGCAGTTCTGCTGAAAACAGCGTCAGTCCGGGTTAGTTCCATTCAAATTATGCAACTTAGAGTCCAAAGCAAGGGCAAAAGTGTTTGGAAAATTAGATATGACAAAGACGTATCAAGTGTCACACCGAATATAATAGAAGGTTTGAAAGTTGAACTCCAGATATTCTGTCCAAGGAAAAACCATACGAAAGATAATCGGCAACCTTATCTGAATCCAACAGGAGGTGAACTGTTCATCAAAAATCTCATTGATAAAATGCACAAGAGTTTCAAAGTTAATTCTTTCAATCCAAGGGAAATGCAAACATTCGAGAAATTCTTCAGTGTTGCCCTTCATGATATGGTGCTCTGTTATCCATTTGAGATCCCATGTTTTGGTATCTTGTTTGTCGTCGGACATATATAGTGTGGCATAACACTACAAAATATATTCTCGGTTGCATGGGTGCTTGAATGAGAAAACCTTCGTAAGCTGAAAATCTTCATCGTCCTGAAAGTTTTGCTTTAAGAAATCCAATTCTCTCATCAGTGGTAAATCGAGATATTCATGATGAAATATCTTATTACTTTTCAGCTCGAGCATTTTCTTTCAGATGTGAGCACTTTCTTTTTGTTGCGAGCATTTTCCTTCAGCTGTGAGCCAACATTTGTTTTAGCACTTTTTGTGATGGACCAACATTTGTTTCAGAATTTGAAGTACTTGGAAAATCAATCTCCATGGCAACATTTTATGTGAGGGGCAAATCTGCTTTCTCAAGATTTCCATTCTTAAGCTCATTGATTTCATATTACGAGTGGAGTGAGAAATACGAGTTTAGATTTCCATTCTTAAGCTCATTGATTTCCATTCTTAAACCTGAATGGATAAATCGTGAGATAATTGCACCGGGATGACCTCGTATTACGAGTGGAGTGACAAATACGAGTTTAGATCTCCATACCCTAACTTGGTGGTGGAGATCAACTAATGCGACACGGAAAGGAAGATTTACCGTGGCGGCTCGAAGCAAATGCGGCAAGGTCCAAAGGAGTTTCATCAGCGGATGATCTCGTCGAAGTTGCGAATGCGACGGTGCACCAAGGATTTTTTGAGTGAGGGAGACGATGAATGACAAAGAGATTGGAACCGTGCGAGGAAGACAAGGAGGGAGGAACCGAACCGTCTTGAGAGAAATCTACGGTTCAGAAACAATGGGCTCTTCACATTCAACACACATAATTAAGTGGCGGTTGTAAGTGGGCACATGATACGACTCCGTTGTATCTATAATTTTTTTATTGTTTCTTGCTATTATATTACCAATCTTACATACTTTATAAGCAATTTTATATCATTTTTGGGGACTAACCTAATAACACGGCGCCTAGTCCTAGTTGCTGTTTTTTTGCTTGTTTTTCGCTTTTCCGGAAGTTAATACGAAACGAAGTCCAAACACGATGAAACTTTACTGGTGACTTTTTCTGGACTAGAAGGGACCATAGATCATTCAAGAGGAGGCCAGGAGATCTACGAGAGAGCCACGAGCTCACCCGGCGCGCCCTTGCAGGGCACCCCCTAAGCTCATGGGTCCCACATAGCTCCATTTGACCTAATTCCAACTCCATAAATTCCCAAATATTCCCAACCCAACAAAGGGCCAATTGATAGGGTTATGTACCTAGGGTAGGGTCATGGACCTGTTCCAAGCAACTTACCCTAGGGCATCCCTAGAAGAGGTCGCCTTCCAGTCGACCAACGAGGATTCACTCGACTGGCCTGAAGGACTCGACCACGAAGACTCACTCGACCACCAGGAGGTCAAGAGGCACTCTGCACCTCAACGGCCTGTAATTAAGTAGACTTTATGATAGTAAAGGCATTTTATGTGGGGCGTTACCAGTAACGCCCCAGACTTAACTCACCTTAAACCCTCTCCTACGTGGGCTGGCTGGGGTCCTGGCACACTCTATATAAGCCACCCCCCTCCACAGGCAGAGGGGTTCGGCACCTTGTAATCCATACGTTCATAATCCACTCGACCGCCTCCGGGCTCCGAGACGTAGGGCTGTTACTTCTTCCGAGAAGGGCCTGAACTCGTACATCCTTTGTGCTTACAACCTCTCCATAGCTAGGACCTTGCCTCTCCATACCTACCCCCCACTCTACTGTCAGGCTTAGAACCACGACAGTTGGCGCCCACCGTGGGGCAGGTGTTTTAGCGATTTTTTGGAGAAGTTGCGATTCTTCCAAGTATTTTCATCATGGTGTCTGCTGGAGTTTTGATCGAGGGCCAAGAGATCCGTCTCGGCGCTCTCACCTTCATCGCCGACGACTCCGCATGGCTCCAGGAGGCTCCACTCGACGTGGATGCGCTCCCCGTCCGCGGTGCGACGCATTTTCGCGCATGTGTCCGCGGCGTTCTACTGCGGCAACCATCGACCCAGTATCGGTCGGCTCCTCCGTCTTCCACCCTCCCGGTCTCCCGCCAGCGCAAGCGCTCAGGCCGGTCGAGGCTTCAGCGATGGGTGAGTCACGCGGTGGCTCGCCAGTCGACCACTACACAAGTTGCGGCAATCGAGCCCAATGAATCTCTCTACGGCTTGTTCGGTCAGTCGACTGGCTCCGGAGAGACTGCATCCGAGTGCTCCTGGTGGCAAGTTACTCGGTTTTCTCGTTTCCGAACGGGGAATCGACGCCAACCCAGAAAAGATTGGCACTATTCTCCGAATGAAACGCCCTGTGCGAGTGCACGATGTCCAGAAGCTTACTGGATGCTTGGCCGCATTAAGTCGATTCATCTCACGACTCGGTGAAAAGGCATTGCCTCTTTACCGACTGATGAAGAAGGCTGACAAGTTCGAGTGGACTCCAGAAGCTGATGCAGCGTTTGCCGAGCTAAAAGCTCTGCTCTCCACCCAGCCGGTGCTTGCTGCTCCAATCAGCAAAGAGCCTCTGTTGCTCTACATCGCAGCCACAGGACAAGTCGTCAGTACTGTGCTAACGGTCGAGCGGGAAGAAGAAGGAAAAGCTCTCAAAGTTCAGCGCCCAGTGTATTATTTGTCTGAAGTCTTGACTCCATCCAAGCAGAGATATCCTCATTATCAGAAGCTTGTGTATGGAATATACATGACCACGAAGAAGGTTGCTCATTATTTCTCTGACCATTCAATCACAGTCGTCAGCGACGCTCCACTATCAGAGATTTTGCACAACAGAGATGCAACTGGTCGAGTGGCCAAATGGGCGATTGAACTTCTTCCCCTTGATATCAAGTTTGAGGCAAAGAAAGCCATTAAGTCCCAGGCAATAGCAGATTTCCTCGCCGAGTGGATCGAACAGCAGCAGCCGACTGAAGTTCACTCGGAGCATTGGACCATGTTTTTCGATGGTTCTAAGATGTTGAATGGTTCCGGTGCTGGGGTTGTCCTGGTTTCTCCCAGAGGAGATAAGCTCAGATATGTGCTCCAGATTCACTTTGATTCCTCCAACAATGAGGCAGAATATGAGGCCCTCCTATATGGGTTGCGCATGGCCATTTCACTCGGCGTCCGTCGCCTAATGGTCTATGGCGACTCGGATTTAGTGGTCAATCAGGTGATGAAAGAGTGGGACGTGAGAAGCCCAGCCATGACTGGATACTGCAGTGCAGTGAGGAAGCTGGAGAAAAAGTTCGAGGGGTTGGAGCTCCATCATATACCCCGACTGAAGAATCAAGCAGCTGATGATCTAGCAAAGATAGGTTCCAAGAGAGAAGCCATTCCGAGTGGTGTGTTCTTGGAGCATATACATACTCTGTCAGTCAAAGAAGACCCTTTCACCGAAGAAACTCCGCAGCCTAAGAGCGCCACAGATCCGACTGAAGTGGAAGTCCCAGCAGTGGTCGACTTGATCATGGAGGTTTTGGTGGTCATTCCCGACTGGACGATTCCGTATGTCGCATATATCTTGAGGAAAGAGCTTCCGGAGAATGAGGAAGAGGCTCGACAGATCGTCCGTCGATCTAAGGCCTTTACCATAATCAAAGGACAATTATACAGAGAAAGTGCGACTGGAGTCGGCCAGAAGTGCATAACGCCAGAAGAAGGTCGACTCATCCTCAATGATATTCACTCAGGGACCTGCGGTCACCATGCGTCCTCTCGGACCATCGTGGCCAAGGCATACCGAGCCGGATTTTACTGGCCCAAGGCGAATGAGATGGCAAAGGAGATAGTGGATAAGTGCGAGGGATGTCAGTTCTACTCGAATATGTCGCACAAGCCTGCGTCAGCTTTGAAGACCATCCCACTCGTCTGGCCTTTTGCAGTTTGGGGGCTGGACATGGTCGGCCCTTTGAGAACAGGACGAAGTGGCTTCACACATGTACTGGTGGCAGTCGACAAGTTCACCAAGTGGATCGAGGCTAAGCCAATCAAGAGCCTCGACACCGGTACTGCTGTTAGCTTCATCAGGGAACTAATATTCAGATATGGAGTCCCGCACAGCATCATTACGGATAATGGGTCAAACTTTGACTCAGAGGAATTCAGAACCTTCTGCAACTCCCAGGGCACACGGGTCGACTACGCATCAGTCGCCCATCCGCAGTCGAATGGACAAGCAGAGCGAGCTAATGGACTGATTCTCAAGGGACTGAAGCCGCGACTGATGCGTGATCTCAAACACGCGGCTGGAGCTTGGGTCGACGAACTTCCATCTGTACTCTGGGGACTGCGGACCACGCCCAATCGGTCGACCGGAAGAACTCCATTCTTCTTGGTCTATGGAGCTGAAGCAGTCTTGCCGAGTGACCTTCTGCATAATGCTCCTCGAGTCGAAATCTATAACGAAGCAGAAGCTGAACAAGCGCGGCAAGACGCAGTCGACCTTTTGGAGGAAGAAAGGGAGATGGCTCTGATCCGCTCGACCATCTACCAACAAGATCTGCGCCGTTTTCACGCCCGAAATGTGAGAGGTCGAGCCTTCCAGGAAGGGGATCTGGTTCTCCGAGTGGATCAGCACAAACCACACAAGCTTGCTCCTTCTTGGGAAGGCCCCTTCATCGTCACTAAGGTTCTCCACAACGGGGCGTACCGTCTTTACAACGTCGAGCATAATATCGACGAGCCCCGAGCTTGGAACGCGGAGCTACTCCGCCCATTTTACACTTAAGTTTTATCACTCGGATGAGTTGCAATAAAGTACTTCTGTAGTTCATGGGTTTAGAAATAATAGTGTCATCACTTTTTATCTTCGTCCATATAAAAACTCCCCCTCAGTGGGTGGCTTAGCCGCGAATCCGTTTCGCCTAAGTTTGTAAAAATCCTACCGAGTGGCAAGCCAGCCTTCCACTCGGAGGCTTAGCTGCGAATCCGTTTCGCCTAAGTTTATCAAAATCCTACCGAGTGGTAAGCCAGCCTTCCACTCGGAGGCTTAGCTGCAGCTTCGTGCTCGCCTAAGTTATAAAAATCCTACCGAGTGACGAGCGATCCTCTCACTCGGGGGCTTAGCTGCAGTCCAAGCACTCGCCTAAGTTTATCAAAATCCTACCGAGTGGTAAGCCAGCCTTCCACTCGGAGGCTTAGCTGCAGCTTCGTGCTCGCCTAAGTTATAAAAATCCTACCGAGTGACGAGCGATCCTCTCACTCGGGGGCTTAGCTGCAGTCCAAGCACTCGCCTAAGTTTATCAAAATCCTACCGAGTGGTAAGCCAGCCTTCCACTCGGAGGCTTAGCTGCAGCTTCGTGCTCGCCTAAGTTTATCAAATTCCTACCGAGTGGTAAGCCAGCCTTCCACTCGGAGGCTTAGCTGCGACCTCGTGCTCGCCTAAGTTATAAAAATCCTACCGAGTGGTAAGCTAGCCTTCCACTCGGAGGCTTAGCTGCAGCCTCGTGCTCGCCTAAGTTACAAAAATCCTACCGAGTGAAGAGCGACCCTCTCACTCGGAGGCTCAGCTGCAGTCCAAGCGCTCGCCTAAGCACAGGCACCTTGCTTTGAATCTGCATAAGACATTTTGAGCCAAAGGCAATCATATCCAAGCGCCAAATTCAAGCTTGAATCGATATTTAAAGGAACCGAAAGTGCTCAGGCGTCAAGCCTGTTAAAGTTTGTCGGTTACAATTCCACTCGGCATACCGAGGCAAATTTAAAGAGTCGAGCCAGAAGAAGTTTTTTACCCCTCCTGCGGAGGGCTGGAAGGTGCAACGAATTCATCAAGGTCAATTCCGTCGGCGATCCGAGTGGCAGCTGCAAGGAAAGTCTCCATAAAGGACCTGAAGTCGTGCTTCTTGGTATTGGCCACCCGAAGGGCCGCCAGCTTCTCCTCTCGTGCATCTTTGCAGTGGACTCGGGCCAGACACAGAGCGACATCTGCACCACACCGAGCCGAGGACTTCTTCCACTCTTGCACTCGACCAGGGATCGTGTTCAAGCGGGCCATCAGCGACTCAAGGTCATTCTGAAGTGTCTCCTCAGGCCAGAGCGTCGAGTCGATGCGAGATGTGGCGGCCTTCAGCCTTGCGAGATAGTCCACGACAGCTGCAACACGAGACTCCAGTCGGAAGACATCCATGGCAACTTCGTCGTTCACCGGAGAATTGACGGGGTCAAGGTTTGGCTCCAGTCGGCTGGTTTCTTCTTCAAAGTTTTGACAAAATTCTGCAAGGATGATCATTAAGTCAAGGAGATAGTCGAATGGAAAAGGCCACAATTGGAAATATTTGCCAAACATGAAGATTTACCTTCAAGCATAAGAAACAGCTTCTTGGCAAGGCCACTCAGGAAGGTTTCCAGTTCAGTTTTCTTCTCAGTCAATTTGCTGACTTGGTCGGTCAGGGCAGCTTTGTCAGTTCTCAGTCGACTGACCTCCTTGTTGGCAATCCCAAGAGCAGTTTTCAGATTGGTATTGTCTTGTTCGAGCTTGGTGACTGAAGCCAACTTCTCGTCAGCAAGCTTGATCTTCTCAGCTAGCTCAAGGTCTTTCTTCTGCTGGGCCTCCCTTACCTTACCTGCAAGTTACAGCGAGATCAGATGCCGAAACAAGCAAGGGGAAAAGCAGTCGTCAGGGTCTCACCAAACATACCTTCGGTCTCCTCCTTTGCCTTTGCCAGCTTCTCCTGAACCAGCTTCAAGCTCAGCTCGACTTGAGTATGCTTCTGTTCCAGCTCTGAGTAGCGAGCCACAAGATCACAGGAGTTCTGCGAAGAACCAATCGACTAAACATCAAACGTAACTCACTTCCGAGTGAAAAAGGGAAAAACACACGTTTCTAAGACTACAGCCGAATACAAGCATTCGACCGTAGTCTCGGGGACTACACCCAGTGGGTGCACTCAGCGTGCCCCCACTAATCCTGTTGAAGACAAAGTCGACCAGTCGACCTAAAAAAAAACAGTGTGCAAGACGCATTCTCTAAGACTGTGATCAACTGCAAGCAGTCGACCACAGCCTCGGGGACTACACCCAGTGGGTGCACTCAGCGTGCCCCCACCGGTTTGCGAAATCCAGTCGACCAGTCGACTGACAGAAAGATTGAAATCATAAAGCCTAAGGCCGACTGCCAGCAGTCGACCTTAGCCTTGGGGACTACACCCAGCGGGTGCACTCAGCGTGCCCCCGCTAACACGGAGTTTATTCGACACACCCAGTGGGTGGCTAATATAAATCCCGGAAAAGAAAAGTTTCTGGTAGCATATCCAACAGAACAAACAGCAGTCGACTGACCTGGACATTGCTTTGGAGGGCAGAGCTGGCGTCATAAGCTGCCTGGCTCGCATCTCGGATGGTCTTCAGCTGCTCCATCATGAGTCCCGCCTGGCGTATTGCCTCCTTCGCTGCACCAGCTTGGTCCTCTGGGACGTGGTGAGTCGTGAAGAGGGAAGGCTGCTGAGCACTCGTCAGGGGATTCGCGAAGGACACTGTGTGTCGAGTGGTGTTCTCTTCCTCCACAGTCAGAGTCTCAGGCGCCGTCACGTCCTGAGGCACCTTACTGGCGGGCGTTTTCCGACTCTTCCTGCGTGCCAGTGGTTCTTCATCCTCGTCGTCGTCAGGAAGATCGATAACAGTATGGGGCGGAACTGCGAAGAAGAATCAGGATCAGAGGTCGCAAGTCAGTCGACTAACAACGGTGTTAAGAATACAGTACCTGGGTTCGAAGTTGCCGCATCCTCCATCTCGTGGTCTTCGGCCCGGGCCGAAGTCTCAGAGGTAGCAGCACTGCAACTCCAAAGGATCAGTCGACTAACCTCAGCGTCGACCAAAGATAAAGTTTGCACAGAGTAAGAAAATATGAGCAACACAATTACCCTGATATGGTGGGGATGGACACCTTCATCTTCGGCAGGAGCTTGGTCGGCTTCGATGAGGCCGCCCTGGGCTGCTTCGGCGCCTTTTCAGTCGGCGCCGGAGAGGTGGTCCGAGGGCGCTTGGTCGACTGAGTGGCGGTCCCAACCCCCTTACCACGTTCGGTCGAAGGGTCGTGGACAAGCTTCGACCGCCTTTCTGAGCGCGGTGGAACGACCTCCTCCTCCTCTTCTTCCTCGTCCTCGATGTCGTCTTCATCACCTTCATCATCATCATCGTCGTCATCATCCCCTGCAGCATCCGAATCCCACTCCTCCTCTTCCTGGCTCTCGCCCCCGCTCGCCTCGCCCCCGCTCGCCTCGCCCCCGCTCGCCTCGCCTTCCTCAGTCGAGGCTTGTGCCCCATTGGGCATCGAGTACAGCTCGGTGAGGGCCTAGCAGATGCTCAAACAAGGATCAGTCGACCAGTCGACAGGGTTAACAGAAATGAATACGACAAGGACTCAGTGGAGGGCAGAGCAAGTGTACCTTGTTTGGGTTGCTGTTGTGGTCGAGTGGAGGAATCCTTCTGGCTCCGCGCGGGTTGTCCCTGTTTCCGGTAACGGCTACCATCCATCTTTCCAGAGTGACATCGTCGACTTCTTCTGGATGGACTCTAGTCTCGTCTTCGGGCCCACAGTACAACCACATGCAGTGGCTCCGGAATTGAAGGGGTTGGATGCGACGCCTGAGGAAGACCTCCAGAAGATCCATGCCCGTCACCCCCTCCCGAACCAACTGCACCACGCGCTCCATCAACATCTTCACGTCGGCTTTCTCCTCCGGAATCAGCTTCAGAGGGGAGGGCTTGTTCACTCGGTCCATGGTAAACGGAGGGAGTCCACTCGACTGCCCTGGCGTCGACTGGACCTGGCAGTAGAACCAAGTCGACTGCCAGCCTCTGACGGACTCGGGAAAGCTCATGGGCGGGAAGGTGCTATTATTCCTCACCTGAATCCCCAGGCCCCCACACATTTGGACGACTCGGGTCTTCTCGTCACCTGGGCTAGCCTTCTTCACGGTCTGAGAGCGACACGTGAAGATACGTTTGAACAAACCCCAGTGCGGTCGGCAGCCCAAGAAACCCTCACACATGGACACGAATGCAGCAAGATAGGCAATGGAGTTTGGGGTAAAGTGGTGGAGCTGCGCTCCAAAGAAATTCAAGAAGCCACGGAAGAAAATGCTTGGTGGCAAGGAAAACCCACGATCAACATGAGTGGCCAGGAGCACGCACTCACCCTCCTCTGGCTGTGGCTGCCACTCCTTCCCCGGCAACCTCGCAGCTCCGTGAGGGATCAAGCCCTCGTTGGCCATGTCGAGGAGGTCCTTCTCCGTGATGGTCGACTGGATCCAGTCTCCTTGGACCCAGCCTTTCGGCAGGCGGGATCTGGACGAGGACCCTCTGCGGCTGGTGGATCTCCCCTTCGCCTTCTCCGATGCCGACGCCTTCTTGGCACGCTCCAGCGCCGCCGTCTTCTCCTTGGCCATGGTCGCCGGTGAGATGCGCGAAGGAAAGTAGTGCGGAGGCGAGAGCGAGCACGCTGAGCAGAGAGGAAGGAGGCAGAGGGAGAGAGGGAGAATGCTGAGGCGCAGCACAGAAATCCCCGCCGGGCGCATTTATAAGGTCTCTTCCGAGTGGCTGACATGTGGGCCCGGTCGATCTAATCATATCTGGGAGCAGTTATGAGGACTGGATACGTGGCGAAAAAGGCGGCGCGGAGATCGAGGCGTCTATGCCCCGTCCCATCCGAACGCCGCGGTCTGCCCCGCTTCGCGCGCACCCCCAAATTTCGCACCCCGCGGAATCCGCGAGCAACAAATCAGTCTGTCAGACGCGGTGTTTCCGGCGATCCGTCGCTCGGAGATCGTCGAAGCTCGAAAGATCACTCGACGCAAAAATAGAATGGATCGAGTCGACCGAAGAAAAATTGCTCCCTGTCAACGAAGAGATTCTTGATCCAGAACAGCGCACAACTAGAGCGCAAAGGTTAATCGAAAACGACATCAACGCCTTCTTCACTCGAAGCCTCAATCCATTCGGGGGCTAATGATAGGGTTATGTACCTAGGGTAGGGTCATGGACCTGTTCCAAGCAACTTACCCTAGGGCATCCCTAGAAGAGGTCGCCTTCCAGTCGACCAACGAGGATTCACTCGACTGGCCTGAAGGACTCGACCACGAAGACTCACTCGACCACCAGGAGGTCAAGAGGCACTCTGCACCTCAACG
>NW_025226575.1:0-12733 GCF_018294505.1 Triticum aestivum | reverse complement strand
CTCCAAGTAAAGTTACTGATAAACAAAGAAGAAAGAGGGGATGCCTTCCGGGGGCATCCCCAAGCTTAGGATTTTGGCTATTCTTGAATATCTTGGGGTGCCATGGGCATCCCCAAGCTTAGGCTCTTTCCACTCCTTATTCCATAGTCTATCAAATCTTTACCCAAAACTTGAAAACTTCACAACACAAAACTCAACAGGAAATCTCATAAGCTCTGTTAGTGAAAGAAAGAAAACCACCACATAAGGTATTGTAATGAACTCAATCTTTATTTATATTGGTGTTAAACCTACTTTATTTCAAGTTCTCTATGGTTCATACCACTTAATACTAGCCATAGATGCATCAAAATAAGGAAACAACACACGAAAAACAGAATCTGTCAAAAACAGAATAGTCTGTAGCAATCTGTAACCCATGAATACTTCTGGAACTCTAAAAATCCTACCAAAATAGGAAGTCCTGGAAAATTTGTCTATTGATCTATAGAAAAAAGAATCAACACAAAATCACGTTACTGTGATTTAACAAAACTAAATTCGTGCGTGCAAAGTTTCTGTTTTTCAGCAGAATCAAATTAACTATCACCATAGGTTATCCTATAGGTTCTACATGGCACAAAGACTAATTAAAACATAAAAACACATCTAAATAGAAGGTAGATGCAAATTTTATTACTAAATAGAAAGAAAAAGAAAAAACACAAATAAAATTGGGTTGCCTCCCAACTAGCGCTATCGTTTAACGCCCCTAGCTAGGCATAAAAGCGAGCATAGATCTAAGTAGTGCCATCTTTGGCACTCAATTCATAAGTAGCTCGCATGATAGATTCATAAGGTAATTTAATTTTCTTTCTTGGAAAGTGCTCCATGCCTTTCCTTAATGGAAATTGGAATCTAATATTCCCTTCCTTCATATCAATAATCGCGCCAATCGTTCTAAGGAAAGGTCTACCAAGAATAATAGGGCAAGAAAGATTGCAATCTATATCAAGGACGATAAAATCTACAGGAACCGAATTTCTATTTGCAACAACGAGAACATCATTGATCCTTCCCATTGGATTTTTAATGGTGGAATCCGCAAGGTGCAAATTTAAAGAGCAATCATCAAGATCATGGAAACCGTGGAAACACTAGCACCCAAATCACACAAAGCATAACACTCATGATCCTTACTTTTAATCTTTATAGTAGGTTCCTACTCATCATTAAGTTTTCTAGGTATAGAAACTTCCAAAGAGTAGCTCAGCGGTGCATCACTCCCTAAGAGGGTCGATTGATCCTAAATGATATTCACTCGGGGACCTGTGGTCACCATGCGTCCTCTAGGACCATCGTGGCCAAAGCATACCAAGCGGGATTCTATTGACCGCGAGCAAACGAAATGGCTAAGGAGATAGTCGAGAAGTGCGAAGGTTGCCAATTTTACTCAAACATGTCTCACAAACCTGCATCGGCTTTCAAGACTATTCCACTTGTCTAGCCATTTGTTGTTTGGGGACTCGACATGGTTGGGCCCTTGAGGACTGGCAGAAGTGGCTTCACCCATCTACTCGTGGCAGTCGACAAATTCAGTAAGTGAATGGAGGCTAAACCCATCAAGAACCTCGATTCAAGCACGGCCATCACTTTCTTCAGAGAGATGATATTCAGATATTGAGTTCCGCATAGCATCATCACAGATAATGGGTCAAACTTTGATTCCAATGACTTCAGATCTTTATGTGATTCCCAAGGCACTCGGGTCGACTATGCATCTGTAGGGCATCCGCAGTCAAATGGACAAGCAGAAAGGGCCAATGGTTTGATATTACAAGGGCTGAAACACTGATTGATGCGTGACCTCAAGCATGTAGCAGGCGCTTGGGTGACAAAGTTTCCCTCTGTTTTGTGGGGACTAAGGAGGACCCCCAATCGGTCGACTGGTCGGACTCCCTTCTTTATGGTGTATGGAGTTGAAGCAGTGCTTCTGAGTGACTTGCTCTACAATGCACCCCGAGTGGAACTCTTCTAAGAAGCCGAATCCAAACAAGCATCTTAAGACATTGTTGACCTTCTGGAAGAGTAATGAGAGATGGCTTTGATCCGATCGACCATTTATCAACAAGATCTTCGTCGATTCCATGAGCGAAATGTCAGAGGTCAAGCATTCTAGCAGGGAGATTCGTGCTCCGAGTGGATCAACAACGCCCTCACAAGCTAGGCCCTGCCTGGGAAGGCCCCTTCATCGTCACCAAGGTACTTCAAAACAATGTGTATCACCTTTACAACGTGGCCAAGAGGAAGGACGAGCCGTCCGCTTGGAATGCAGATCTGCTTCGTCGTTTTTATACTTAAGGACACTCTGATAGACGCGATGTAATAAGAATTACTTTTCATATTGTTTATCAAAGACATGACTTCCGTAGTCGCAAATTGATGGTTTTTTGCATATACTTGTGTTCAAATCCCCAAGTGGGTGGCTTAGCCGCGAACCAGATTCGCCTAAGTTAAAATTACTCCGAGTGAAGCGCGATCCTCTCAATCGCGGGCTTAGCTGCGACCCCGTACTCGCCTAAGTTAAAAAACACTCCGAGTGAAGAGCGATCCTCTCAATCGGGGGCTTAGCTGCGATCCCGTACTTGCCTAAGTTTCAAAAACACCCTGAGTGAAGAGCGATCCTCTCACTCGGGGCTTAGCTGCGATCCCGCACTCGCCTAAATTTTAAAAACACTCCGAGTGAAGAGCGATCCTCTCACTCGGGGGCTTAACTGCGATCCCGTACTCTGCTAACTTTCAAAAACACTCCGCGTGAAGAGTGATCCTCTCAATCGGGGGCTTAGCTACGATCCCGCACTCACCTAAGTTTTAAAAACACTCCGAGTGAAGAGTGATCCTCTCACTCGGGGGCTTAGCTATGATCCCTTACTCGCCTAAGTTTCAAAAACACTTCGAGTGAAGAGCGATCCTCTCACTCGGGGGCTTAGCTGCGATCCCGTAATCGCCTAAGTTTCAAAGACACTCCGAGTGAAGAGAGATCCTCTGACTCGGAGGCTTAGCTGTGATCCCGTACTTGCCAAAGTTTCAAAAACACTCTGAGTGAAGAGCAATCCTCTCACTCGGGGACATAGCTGCGATCCCGGACTCGCCTAAGTTTCAAAGACACTCCGAGTGAAGAGCGATCCTCTCCCTCGGGGGCTTAGCTGCGATGCCGTACTAGGCTGAGTTTCAAACACACTCCGAGTGAAGAGTGATCCTCTCACTCGAAGACTTAGCTACGATCCCGTAATCGCCTAAGTTTCAAAAACACTCCGAGTGAAGAGCGATCCTCTCACTCGGGAACTTAGCTGCGACCCCATACTCACCTAAGTTAAAAAACACTCTGAGTGAAGAGCGATCCTCTCACTCGGGGGCTTTACTGTGATCCCATGCTCGCCTAAGTTTCAAAAACAGTCCGAGTGAAGAGCGATCCTCTAACTCGAGGACTTAGCTGTGGTCCCATACTCGCCTAAGTTTCAAAAACACTCCGAGTGAAGAACGATCTCTCACTTTGGGGCTTAGCTGTGATCCTGTACTCTCCTAAGTTAAAAGCTCTTCGAGGCATGCTCTGAGCTGTGCCACAAGTACAATATTTGGATGCACGTTGTGAGCTGCACCACAAGTACAACGTTAGAATGCACTCTGAGCTGCGCCATAAGTACAACGTTGGAATCATTCAAACCAAGAAAATCCAAAGATTAGTGAAAGCGAAGCAATTGCATTCGAACAAAGCAACCAAGTTCGGATAGTTCCAGCAAGGTTCAATGGCACGAACGAAAGTACTCGAGCATCAGGCTCGAAGGAGTTTAACGGTTACAGAATCCACTCAGCATTCCGAGGCAAATTAAGTCATCAAGTTTCTCACTCGTTGGGAGGCGGGCTGGCTGGCTCGACAAATGAATCCAAGTCCATGCCATCTGCGATGCGAGTGGTTGCGTCGATGAAGGTTACCATGAAGGATTGGAATTGAAGCTTCTTGGTGTTAGCTACTTGCAGATCCTTCAGCTTCTCTTCCTTGACGTCCCTACAGTGAACGCGGACGAGGGACAAAGCGACATCAGCACCACAGCGCGCAGCTGACTTCTTCCATGCCTCCACTCGGTCAGGGATGCTATTGAGTTGAGTCATCAGCAACTCGAGGTCATTTTGTTGCACAAGCTATGGCCAGAGCTCCTTGTCAACATGAGACATCGCGGTTTTCAGGCCGGCGATGTAGTCCAAGATGTTTGCAAGTCGAGCCTCCAGTCGCAACATGTTCATGGCAGCTTCGTCTTTGACAAGGGAGTTGATGGGGTCCAGTCTAGTCTTGATTCGCCTGGTTTCCTCCTCAAAGTTATGACAGAATTTTGCAAGCATGGAAAGTTAGTGAATTGACAGCAACATGGCATGAAAGTATATCAGTCTACCAAAGGGAAATACCTTCAAGCTTCAGGAACATGTGTTGAGCAAGAGTCATTTGGCCTACTTTGGAGCCCTTTCAGACGGCTCAGGAGTTAAACTGCGAGTGCGCTTGGGAACTTTGGTGCTCGGCATGGCGCCTATGCCCTGTCCCCCCGAGGGGTCTTGTTGCTTCTTGGATCGATGCTCAGAACGAGGCAGTGAATTGACTTCCTCGCTGCTGCTGCTCGAGTCCTTGCTCTCATTTTCACTATCTTTGGCATATTCATTGTTACTGTCTTCACTAGCGCTGTCGATTACCTCTTGAAACTCCTCTCCGTTGGGCATCGAGTGCAGCTTGGGGAAAACCTACAAGATACAAGCCATGTATGTGAGTCGGATTCAAGAACAACCACTCGACAAAGATAAAAGAGAAAACACTCGGATAGGCGAGTCTGACCTCTCCAAGAGCACGGGTGGAGTCGAATGGCAGAATCCTCCTGGCCCACCTTGGGTTATCCTTGTTACCAGTAACACTCCGGAGCCACTGGGCCACCATCTCCTCGTCAACCTCCTCTGGGTGGATACGAGCGGTGTCATGAGAGCCTGAGTACATCCGCATGGGGTGGTCACGAGCTTGGAGGGGTTGGATCGACTGAGATACACCTCCAACAGATTCATCCCAGTCACTCCTCCCTTCACCAGTTCAACAACGGCCGGAACCAACATCAGCACTTCCTCATCCTCCTCCGGAGCTACCACTAGTGAACAAGGGGCCTGGAGTCTCTCTAGACTAAAAGGAGGGAGGCCAGTTGACTGATGAGGAGTCGGAACATCCTTGCAGTAAAACCAAGTCGAATGCCACCCTCTAACTCACTCGGGAAAAGTCATAGGGAGAAACAACTCCTGCCCCTAGTTTGGATTCCTAGCCCCCCGCACATTTGGATCATGTGTGTTTTCCGTTCGACTGGGTTAGCTTTCTTCATCGTCTAAGATCGACATGTGAATATATGCTTGAAGAGACCCCAGTGCGGGTGGCAGCCCAAGAAGTTTTTGCACATGGAGATGAAAGCGGCAAGATACAAGATAGTATTCAGAGGGAAATGATGAATCTGATCCCCAAAGAAGTTCAAAAACCCTCTAAAGAATGGGTGCGGAGGCAAAGAAAGAACATGCTCGACGTGGGTGGTGAGGAGGACACACTCACGATCGCGCGGCTAAGGCTCAAACTCCTCCCCAGGAAATCTCTAGGACCCAGGTTTAATCAGGCCATCATGAGCAAGATTCTCCAAGTCCTCCTGTGAGATCGTCGAGCAGGTCCAATCCCCCTGGATCCAGCCAGGCGGCAGAGCGGAACGTGACGACGAGCCGCACGCCGTCTACTTCCCCTTCGCCGTCGCCGACGCCTTCTTCGCGCGCTCCAGAGCCGCAGTCTTCTCGTTTACCACTGTGTGGAGATTGAGAGGGCCGAGGAGGGGTGTGGGGAGCAGGGAGAAAGGAGGCGAAGAAGAAGGGAGGTGGGAGATCAATTGAGGGCACTGTGCCGCACATCGGTTTCGATGCCTTATATGAAGCTGGGCTCGAGTGGCTGACCAGTGGACCCCAGCAATCAAATCATATCCCATCACTGCCGCAGGAGCGATACATGGTGAAAAAGGCGGCATTGAAATCGAGGCGTCCTGGTCCGATTCGTTCCGCTTATCGCACCACTCCCCGTCCGTCGCGCTTCTTTGAAATTACGAATCCCGTGTAATCCGGGAACCATGGAGCGGCCAATTGCATCTAAGTTTTTGCATCCCAATCCACTCGAAGGATTACTGCATTTATCCACTCGACAACTTCAAGCTATCAAAATCGATCGAGCCAACTGAAGCAAGATTGAAAGTTCCCGTTTATTTTCCAGACTTCAGCGAGATGTCCCCGGAGCATTCAACTAAGTCGGAGGCAACTTCAACCTTTTCTCCACTCAGACCTCAATCCATTCGGCGGCTAATGACGAGGACATGTACGTAGGGTAGGGTCCTAGGCCTGACCTAGACACCCCACCCAAGGACACTGACCTACAGTCAAAGGCACTGAAGGACCAATAGAGAATACCGACTGGAATCATCCTGAAGTGCAATCCACTCGACATATGGCTCCACTCGGATACCCCAATTCCACTCGACCGCATCATAGTCACTCGACCGTATGAAGCACCACTCAGTGTATAGAAGATCTAAAGTCAACTCAGGATGGCAACGGTCAGGCGTTCACTCTGTAGTCTTAATGGTCATTTATGGCAGTCATTACCAGTAACCCCCCCCCTTAACTCACATTCAACCCTGTGTAACAGAGGTGAGAGAGGGTCCTGGTGCACTCTATATAAGCCACCCTCCTCCTCTGGCACAAGGGTTCGCACCCCTTGTAACATTCATGCATATCCAGTCGACACAACCTCAGGGCACCGAGACGTAGGGCTTTTACTTCCTCTGAGAAGGGCCTGAACTAGTAAACTTGCGTGTACAACCTCACCGTAGCTAGGACCTCCCCCTATTCTTACTATCAGACTTGCTCCCATGACACCGAGTAGATCCGCTCTCCCTCATCAGCACTCGACAGACATGAAACCAAAGGAAACGTCATCCACAGTCGCTCGGGAGTAAAGATAAGGACATTCGGTTACCCATCACTTGGGACAACAAAAACGTCCAGACATTCGTCACTTGGCTGCCCCCCGCACCGTCACTCAGCTGGACGCGTCTACATTAACGGTTGCCCAATGCATCGGCACTTCGTTATACCCGTTTTTGTCACTTGGTCGCACCGTGCATCGCCACGCCGTATGATGCGTCTACATCACTTGGTCGTCGCGCGCGTCGCCACGCGTCTTCGTCTCTCGGATGCCTCGCGTGTTGCCACTCGGTGGGACACATCTCCACCACACTGCTGCCCGGCGCGTCGCCATTCGGTGGGACACGTCTCCACCACTCGGTGACATGTGTCGCCACTCGGTGAGACACATGTCCACCACTCGACCACCCCGCACATCACCACTCGGTGACATCTTCACATCTCGGCCACCCCACGCATCGCCACTCAGTCAGACACATCTCCACCACTCGACCGCCCCGCGCGTCGCCACGCGGTGAGACACGTCTTCACCACTCGTCCACCCAGCGCGTTGCCACTTAGTGAGAGAAATCTTCACCACTCGGCCGCTCTCCATGTCACCGCTCAGTGAGACACATCTACATCACTCGGACATCCCATGTGCCACCACTCGGTTGGGCATGTCTTCTTCAACACGCCCACTCGGCCTCTCATGCATCGTTAGACAGCTAAGTAATTCTTCCTGCTATGCATTCTGTCAAACAGTTGTTTCCGTGTTCTCGAGTGTCCCGTAATTCACACACCATGTTAACACGGAGACAAGGCCACCGAGTGTACTTCTACCCTCGGTTTTTATTTTCTTGTGCTTGCCTAGTACATGTTATTTGACTCCTGAGTCCAACTTTCATTTTAATGCATATGTCACTCACGAACATCATGTGTTCTTCATTTCGAGTTTGCATTGGTCTTCGGGGGCTGCAACTCAGTCGGAATGCTACACTTCCATTTCATTTGAGTTCAGTGCTCCAACACGTCCAGTTGGATCCTTCACTTCATCAAGTTCGACTGGATCCTTCGCTCTTTTAGACACTTACTGGTTCTGAATCAGCAAGCCCCTTGCACTCTTAGCGGGTATATATGGGTGTTATTGACACAAATCATTTCAGCACACATCAAATTCCCTCGAGAAATTATTATGTTGGCTTGTGCTATTTTTCATACACAAGTTATGCGATCATTCGATGGCCCTACATGCCAACTTCATCTCTACTCGGACTCATTCGCTGTATCGATCCTAGTTTGTTGCAACACCGACCTTGTCACTATGTTGACTTTGAACACATCTAGCTGACCCCTCTGTGGACTCCTCTTCATCGTGTCAATGACATAGACCTCGTCGTCTTGTTGGGCATGAGACAGATAAGTCCCTTCTACAATCAAACTGCATACTTCACTCCTTTGCGTGTTTGCCTCCTTGGAGCGTCACCAGGGAGCTGCTCCTCACCTTTACCCGAGTCTGACTCGATGAATTACAATTTATCAATCAAAACTATATTTCTCGTATAACGATAGGTCCGCCGTCGGAGCCTGTAGTGCGCTCAGGGGCTATGTCGCACTCGGGGGCTGCAGCTTATTCTGAATCGCACTCTCTTGAGTGGCCTAGTACTTCATCACTGGTCGGATCCTTCACATCAATGAGTGCAGTCGGATCCGCCACTTCGACAATTTACATGATCACTCAAATGCTCTACGTGCCATCTTCGTTCCTACTCAGACTCAGTCGCCGCACCGGTCTTATCGCACCGCAACCACGCTACATCGACCTCGTCACTACATTAGCTTCGAAAGCATCTGACTGACTCATCCAATGACCATTTTCGCATCCACACGCATTGCCACTCGGTTGGTCACGTCCTCACCACATGGTTGCCCTGCACGTTCCCACATGGTGAGACACATCCACACCACTCCGCCACGCACACCGCAACTTGATCGCCATGCATGTCACCACTCGGTTGGTCACGTTCCCACCACTTGGCCGCCCCACACGTCGCCACTCGGTCACCCCATGCATCGCCACTCGGTTGGTCATGTCCTCACCACTTGGTGGCCCGCACGTCGCCACATGGTGATCACGTCCTCACCACTCATCCGCCCCGTGTGTCGCCACTCGCTAAGATACATCTCCACCACTCGACTGTCCCGCGTGTTGCCGCCCAGTGAGACAGATCCCTGAAGGAAATATGCCCTAGAGGCAATAATAAAGTTGTTATTTTGTATTTCTTATTCATGATAAAGGTTTATTATTCACGCTAGAATTGTATTGATCGGAAACATAAATACATGTGTGAATACATAAACAAATAACGTGTCCCTAGTAAGCCTCTACTAGACTAGCTCGTTGATCAAAGATGATTAAGGTTTCGTAACTATAGACATGAGATGGCATTAGATAACGGGATCATATCATTAGGAGAATGATGTGATGGACAAGACCCATCCGTTAGCTTAGCATATTGATCGTTCTATTTATTGCTATTGCTTTCTTAATGGCAAACACATATTCCTTCGACTATGTGATTATGCATCTCCGGATACCGGAGGAATAGCTTGTGTGCTATCAAACTTCACAATGTAACTGGCTGATCATAAAGATGCTTTACAGGTATCTCCGGAGGTGTTTGTTGAGTTGGCATAGATCGAGATTAGGGTTTGTCACTCCCAGTATCGGAGAGGTATCTCTGGGCCCTCTGGATAATACACAACATAAACCAAAAAGCGAACGACTAAGGAGTTAGTCTGTAATGACCCGAACCTGATAATATTTGATGTTTGTGTGCTTACCGTGCTAGTCCCTAGATCAATTCGCTAGCACACACAGTACATAGGAATATCAAAGTAACAAGTGCATCATTTACTAATAATGTATGATTCAGAATTCAAAAGGTGTTACAAATTGAATAGTACATAGCTATATTTATCCAATAACAGCGAAAATGTAGCATAATAAACGATGAGTCCAAACAATGCCCACTGGCGAAGATGTTGAGTGAAGACTCGCAACCCTACTCTATCACACCGATCTTGTGAATATCCTGCAACATGATAAGTTGCAGCCACGAGGGTCAATACATGGAATGTATTGGCAAATCACACAATAATGATATAGCAAACCTATATCTACATGCAAGGTATGAGAAATAGAACACTCAAGTTGGTTTGGCATAAAGCTAACTTCACCTATAGTGGGTCCCAGCACCTCTTCTTGCTCCTGTTATTTTCGCCTTGATCTCCTTCCTCTCCCTCACCTCCTACTTCACACAAGGGAGCAGCGTAGCGACCACATCGACCATGACCAGAAGCACATCGTCGCCACGAACTCTTCCTGGACCGTGTCGTCGCTAGCAGATCTTCCCGAAGACCCCGACGACATGTTCGAGAGCGCCTATCTCCGCAGCTTCTTCCTGTGACCTTATAGACTTCAGGAGATCACCAGAGACAACCCCAACACCAATCCCGTGCCGCCCGTGTCTGTCTTGTCCAATTCCGGCGGCCACCTTGCTCCTTTCTTCGGTGAGCAATCCTCAGTCGTCCGATCTCCATCCGACCGCTGAAATTAGATCGCCTGTTTTTTTCGAACCTTTATCTTTTAAATTGTGGCCGTCCATCGTTTAAGCCCGGCAGCAAACGGTTTCCAGCCAGTGATAGCGCACCACGTGGAAACACACACAGCAGCTGCGGCAGCAGCTCAGATACGCTGCCATGGCAATGTTTTTGGACAGAATTTGAACCAAATTTTCAATTAGCTATATCTTGAGATCCTTACATCGAAATTCATTGATTCTTTTTCCTATGAACTCATATTGACCAGTAGCATCTAGTAGAACAAAAACTTTACGTTTTTGAACTGTTTAAATTTGAATTTTCTCAAATTTGAGTTCAAACTTTTGGAGGCCATATCTTCCAACCCGCTTATCCAAATTAGTTGATTTTTTGCATTGTGATCCTATTAGCATGTAGATATTTTATAACTACTGATATGTTCCGTTAATTAAGTTTTTATTTGAATTCCTTGCTGTTGACTTTATTATGGGATTATGTGAGTACGATTATTTATGGGTGCCTTCGTTAATCGTATAGATTGGCCGGGGTATGAAGCAGATCAAAATTAATCGTTAGAGTACTTCAACATCGCTCAAGGCAAGTTTGCACTTTTTGTTTTGCTCATCCTATATTCTTCTATGCATGTGTGGTTTTGTGCTATGATATATGTTTGGTTTGGTCGGTGTATCTCGTGTTGTCGTGTTTTGGTATTGATTGTATTGTGTGATGGTAGACGTGGGTTTGTGCGAGTGTTTCATGAAAGTGGTGTGTGTTTATAGCTATAGGCTCGGGACTTTTTCTTAGGTGAATGCACCAATGGTTGAGTGCTCTATTATCCCTAGAGAATGCTCCATGGCTGAGCGCACTTGAGGTTTTCGGGGCTTAAATCAGGTAAATGCATTGATGGCTGAGTGCTCTATTGTCCCTAGAGAATGCGCCACGACTGAGTGCACTTGAGACTTCTTGAAGATCTTTTTCAAAATTCATCTTCTGATTCCGAGGGTTTCCCGTGTGGGTAATTTGGATGTGCTCTAGTTCATCGTGTGACAATTATGCTTGTGTAAACTTTGACTTGTTAATGGAGGTAGGTGAAGTTAGCTTTCTGCCAAACCAACTTGAGTGTTCTGTTTGTCATACCTTGCAGGTAGGTTTAGGTTTTCTATATCATTATTGTGTGATTTGCCAATACATTCAATTTATTGACCCTCGTGGCTGCAACTTATCATGTTGCAGGATATTCAGATGATTAGTAAGATACGTTCATCACTAAACATCTTCACTCAACATCTTCGCTAGTGGGCATTATTTGGACTCATTGTTTATTATGCCACATTCCCGCTGTTATTGGATAAATATAGCTATGTACTATTCAGTTTATAATACTTTTTGAATTCTGGATCATACATTATTAGTAAATGATGCACTTGTTACTTTGATATTCCAATGTACTATGTGTGCTAGCAAATTGATCCAGGGACTAGCACGGTAAGCATAGAGACAACGAATCTTATCAGGTTCGGGTCGTTACATAGTCATGAGGTGATGTATTATGGACCGAGTAAAGAGACTTGCCAGTAACAAGATTGAACTAGGTATGAAGATACCGACGATCGAATATCGGGCAAGTAACATACCGATGGACAAAGGGAATTACGTATGTTGTCAAAATGGTTCGACCAATAAAGATCTTCGTAGAATATGTAGGAGCCAATATGGGCATCCGGGTTCTGTTATTGGTTATTGAACGGAGAGGTGTCTTGTTCATGTCTACATAGTTCTCAAACCCATAGGGTCCGCATGCTTAACGTTCGTTGACGCTATAGTATTAGATGAGTTATGTGATTTGATGACCGAGTGTTGTTCGGAGTCCCGGATGGGATCATGGACATGACGAGCAGTCTCGAAATGGTCGAGAGGTAAAGATTGATATATAGGAGGATGGTATTCGGACATCGGAAGCGTATCAGAAGGTATCGGGTATTTATCAGAGTACCACAGGGGTTGCCAGACACCCTCGGGGAATATATATGGGCCATATGGGCCATGAATGGGGAGCACACCAACCCACAACGGGAGGCCTGATCCCCCTATGGAAGGAGGCCGGTTGGGAGAAGGAAAAGTGGGGGTTCGCCCCCCCCCC
>NW_025226574.1:0-12768 GCF_018294505.1 Triticum aestivum | reverse complement strand
ACTTGAAATTTCGGGAGAACAAGCTTAGTGTGTACCAAAAAAAGACAATTTGCACCTCAACACGCACAACACACACACAAACACCATTAGACTAGTAAGGTACACGTGCATTGCATGCATGAGATTTGGCAACCAAATTATGAATAAATACCACAATATAGCATGTAAGCTTTGAGTCATATATGCATGATGTAGATGTTCGTTTAATTCTTATAGTTCATTTCATTCAAAATCATCTAGTTTTTATAAGAAAGCTAATCTATTTTAAGATTCATGGAATTGTGCGTTGTAAGACATAAAGTATAAACAAATAATGGCAAATCATGTAGAAAAATGTTTGGGCAATTCTGATACGGAAGATTCTAGAACAAACGAGAAGTGCTTGCATTTTTGAGGTTTGTGCATTATGCTTAAGTTCAACCATGGAATCTTCCAGATTGTACATGTGGCGAAATCTAGTGGAATCTAGATGATATCCAATGCCCAGTAGTGCTCAAATTTGCCATCACTGCACCATCGGATTCGCCTCATCCAATGACCATCTTTCAAAGTTAAAGTTACCTGCACACATATAAAAAATATAAAATAATATATATATATATATATATATATATATAGGGTTATAGATATAGATATGTGATGCGAAAGCCACCCATCATCTCCAATTGGAATAGTGTGTCCATGCACGGATGAAATGTGGCCAAATGATGTCTGCCATCGGTATCTCAAATTCAAATCAGTCTGACCTTGTTCAATGTGTATACATTACAACATGCTTGTTTTCAAACCACACCGCATAGATCTCCATTATATTCATGCATGCATGGGTTTCAAACATCATGATCTCTTATTCAAATATTTAAATTCAACTTTACATTGATTATGACCTCACCTAGTCTTTTAGACCCACACAGTCGTCTTCTCATTATAATTGTACCACTAACTTTCTCTCATGCATGCATGCACACACACTACCAGTCGGCATTATCCATCGCACACATGCAATCTTTTTCTTCAGGCCAGTCTCCCATGAAGGCACACACCCACACACATCCCCCTCTCCATCATATCGGGCATTCTTTATCTCTCATGCTTTGCATGCGCAACGATCGATGTTCATCTATGTGTGTGTGTATATATCTAGGTCTTTCATAGTTTTCCACACAAACCGATCAATCTATATATCTAGTGAGGTCTCACCCTCTTTCCCACGTCCACATCGATCAGTTTATACCTCTCTATATAGGATTACGGGGTTGTTTGGTTTGAGACTAAGTTTTCCAAAGCTTTCCACACCTAAGGTTAGGCAAATTTGACCAACTTAGGTGTGTTCTTGGTTCAAGCCACATCTTAGGCAAGCCACACTATGGTCCTACATCACATACACACAACAAGTGTGGCAAGATTCCCTTAGGCTTGCCAACTTGTGGCTCTCATTTTGAAGAACTAACCTTAGGAAAGTTTGGCAACATTTTATGGCAAAGTGTGGCACTCCTAGGCCTAGAACCAAACAACCCCTACATATATAGATAATACACCCACATTAATTATATATCCAATGTCCCCCTCTCATCATCCATGCCTTTCGCTTCTTCTCTTAGACGCGCGCACAATGGCGAAGACAGGGGGCAGCAAGGGCCCTGCCCCCCCTAACATCACTATATATCGAGGCTAATATGAATGTGATCATTAGACAATTGCTGGTAAAAATGGTTTAAGTTCATGAATTGGCCCTCCTCGTAAAGGATTAGCAATGCTTGGCCCCCTAGCTCATTTATTTTTCATGGCTCCGCCACTGCGTGCTACATTGCACGTTCTCGCCCCCCCTCTCTAAATATCGATCTCACACTTGTGCACTCCTTCATAGTCTCCCTCCACTCGGCCCCTCGCACCATCTTCTAGCCCCCCACCGGATTTTTCCACATGTACAATCTTGCAGACTCCATGGTTGAACTTAAGCATAATGCACAAACCTCAAAACAACAGTGGTTCTCCTTTGTTCTAGAATCTTCTGTATCATAACTGGCCAAACTTTTTTTCTAGTCGAATTGCCATTATTTGTTTTTACTTTATGCTTTACAATGCACAATTCCATGAATCATAAAACAAATTAAGGGCTTCTTTGATTCAAAGGATTCTCAAAGGAATTTTGGAGGATTCTAATCCTTAGGAATTTTTCCTATCTTCGTTGTTTGATTCGTAGGATTGTAAACCATAGGAATTTTTTCATATGATTCATTTGCAGTAGATTTCATAGGAAACATCGCATCCACTCAAACCTCTTTGAAAGAATTCTGCGTTTTCTCTATGCACAATCAAACACTCATACAATCCTGTAGAATTCAAGACGACATTCCACTATAATCCCATGTTTTTCCTATTCCCGCGTTTTGGAAATCCTATGAATCCAAGAGGCCCTAGCTTTTTTATAAAAACTAATTGATTTTGAATGAGATGAACTATAAGAATTAAACGAAGGTCTACATCAGGCTTATATGACTCAAAGCTTACATGCTATAGTGTGGTATTTATTCATAATTTGGTTGCAAAATCTGATGCATGCAATGCACGTGTACCTTACTAGTACTTCGAGTATGTGCAAAACACGTAAATTGGAATTCCAATGGAACGCTACAAAGTGTCTCTCTTATAGTTCATGAAGCCACGTGGCACATGTGGAGGCGTTGTCGCGACATCCTTGTGTGGATTGATCACAGTGACGTGCTGCTGGTTCCAGAAGAATGTACTTGTCCTCCCTGAGCCATACTGACGGTACATGCACGAAGCGAAGATGTTCACGCATGCCACACATGCACTCATTCCCTTGCACGCACACGCGGGTACATGGGCGGACACAATTTTGTACCAAGATCCACCCCATGTGATAATTTGACGCGTGTAAAGTCGTTCACTTCATTGATGGTCAATTAATATAGCGCATGCAAATTGAGTGGACGCCAGGGAGGAAGAAAGACATTACTACTCCACTGCACGCATGCGAGTAGTTAAGTCATGGGTTGCTAGTAGTACTTCCATTGGTCTCCTTCGAATTTTGTCCCAATTTTTGACAGTAACATAATATTTATGCATTTGAGCATTGTAGTCTACTTGAAATTTAATTTCCACTACTCATATGGAGCCATTTCGGGCCTCGAAACCAAAACCATCAATTAATCTTTACCTTGTTCCCATCACATTCGAAAGCCTGCTCATACCTACTAGTACGTACCAAACCTGAACGTGTTCCCACTATGCAGGTATTAGTACTAGTGCTAGTACTTAGGTTATAAAAAGGGGAACTACCTAACCAAAAATTACACTACCTTTCCTCCTCATAAGTGCTTCTTCTTCATCCGTCCTTGCCATGGCTGGTGAGCAGAGCTCTAGGTCGAGAACTACTCGTAACAAGAGAGCGGCAACCAAGGCTACGGAAAAAAAGAGAGGGCTCGCCGCAACGCAGAGACCTTGAAAGATCTCTCACGGGAAGGCGATGGCTCCAAGGAGCACCCTAGCCGCGGAGGCGAACATGCCGAGCCAGCGGCGTTGGAGTCATTATCCCTCGACGGCATGCCCGGTCAGCTCAATAAGCACCTCAATAAGCAGAAGGAGTTCATCCATGGCTTGGTGGAGCTGCCGAAGGAGAGCCTCGACGACATGCCCGCTGAGCTCCATAAGCAAGGGGAGTTAACCGCCGGCTTGGTGATGCTGCTGAAGAAGAGCATTGCCTCGGATAAGAAGGTGACCGGCAAAATCCTACAACTTCAGTAGGACAAGGCGAAGCTCTGCCATGGGCTCGACCTGTTGAAGGAGAAGAACGCCGGCTGGAAGAAGCTGCATGAGAATAGTAGTTCCTCGATGAAGATGTTGCAGGACCTCATCATGGAACAGAAGGAGGAGTTGGCGAAGCTCTGCATCGAGCACCCGGCTCCTGTCAAGGTACGTAATGCGGCCGTGGAACAGATGATGAAGGCTTGCGTCGAGAAATCCCGCATCATGGACAGAATGAAGAAGATGGCGGAGGAGACACGCAAGGAGATGGAGGTCGTGGAGGCGATGAAGAAGCAGTTACGACTCCGCGACAAATTAGATCATTTGGGGTGATAATCTTCCGTCTTCTTTTGCTCCTGTGTTTCATCTTTTTCTTCGGGTGTTTCGCCGCATGTGTCACGTTCTCTGTGAGGCATGAATAGAACAATGCTAACAATGAGATGACTAGCAAATTAGATCATTTTTATGGCCATATGGCACTGGGCTGCCCTGTTTCGTGCTCCTCCATCGTAGTACTACTCCAATGGAAAACTTGAGTACACCGCACGGTTCTTTGCTCCTCCTCAGGTCGTTGGCACATTTATATGAGCAGTCAAATCACAAAGGCCCTCGCCTCTCGTGAAACCAACTAAGCTAGACTGCCCCACCCTCTAGCCTTTTAGAAAATGTATACTGTTGCACAGTAGTAGTATCGATGGATTGCGCCATGGGGGAAAAGATGAAATTAAAAAAAGGTGGTACATATAGAGAGTGCTCTTCGCCAAATTATGCATATAGTACTATCAAAAAAGCTAGTCACAATAATGGTGTCCAGCACAACCCACCCCTCAAATAAAACTAATCACCCTGGAATTCTTTGACAAAACTAAGCACCCTGAAATTCTTTGACAACTAAACTGCTGGCTATATGATGTTGGCCATATATATTGTACGTATATAATGTGAAGAAACGAGTGGTAGTACTATACTAACTAAAAGATGAAATGTAAGAAATACTACTATGTACATACTGAAGAGTTAAAGTAAGGAGAAGAAACATAACATAGTTCTGCTGGGGGCTCAGCACAACACACCCCTCAAATTAAACTAAGCACACCTAAAATTAAACTATGCAACTAATCCGGTACACATGAAATTAGAACCACCATGAGCAACGACACTGCCACCTTACTCGGAGTCCTCGTCCACGTCCTCGACCTCGTCCTTGTCCCTCTTCCTCTTGGCCGATACTTCTTTGCTTGAACCGCACACTTGGCTCTTGCTCTTCATCCAACCCCTGTAGATATTGAAGCAAAGGTAGCCATCCATTGCAGCATAGTGGATGTGGTCTATATCTAGTAAATTCCGCTGCCATGCATGGCGATGAAACATGTAATGAGGTTTCTCTAGTTTACCGTATGAAGGATGAACCATGGCTCCTGCCAGGGTCAGCATTGAAGGCTAACCACTCGAGGGCAGCAGCTGATTCTTCTAGAGGTCGAAGGGGTTTCCTACAACGAGGCCTATCCGACCCAGGACTCTTTTGTCGTTCGTAAAGTCCACAGTAACGAATTTGACTAGGTCGCTCTTGAGGAAGTTCTTAAAATCCTGGCATTCAGCGTCGGCATGGCATATGTGGTAGACCAAGCATAAGTCATGCATGCAAACCTAGATCACGGCGGGCTTCTTCCCCTCTTCCTCCTTTAGATCCTTCTCTCGTCCCAGGACTGTGGTGTACTCAACATCTAGCCCAGCGACCCACTCATCATCTAAGTTTTTGAACATGCGTTTGAAGCGAGCAAGGCATCCTTTCACTTTCGCAGAAGAACGGGTGTAGATGACGTCGAACTCATCGCCGGTGAAGGTTCTAACCTTGTACTCGCCGCTGATCATGGAGATTTGGGACGCCATGGATTTGGGAGGAGGGTTATGATTAGTGGAACTGATGTAATGTGAAAGGATGGGACGACTAGGAGCGAACCACCGTAATATTAAAGGACGTGCGGGGACAAGTAGGAGCGAAATGCCAGCGTGCGAACGGTAGGGTAGTGGCTTTCCATTCTCCCATGATACGGGCTTATGAGAGCCCTTGGATCTAAGATCGAATGGTTGCATGGCGTGATTCTAGACCTATGGGTGAATATCATATCCTGGAGGGTTATTTTGCAAATTTTCAGCAACTTAGCATGCGACCATTTAATCTCGGATCGAAGGGCTGCCAGCAGCCCGTATCATGGTCGCGCCTACCACGACCATCGCGTCGCTCGCACGATCGCGCCGTTGGAGATTTAACACGGTGCGTTAGGCTATCTCATGTTGGCATGTCATACATAGTCATCACTTAGTCACTCATACTACAACAAGGTTAGCTATAAGGTTGGCTACAAGTGTATTTTTTTACTTCTCTCTATCTCTTTCTTCGTACAGTAGTATTTATAGCATTTGCCAAGGAGTGACCTCTTCCAATGAAATGATGCTTAGATGAGGTGCTAAGGGCATTAAATGGATTAGCAATCAAGTCCCCAATGCATAGGTGCTTATTAGTTTTTTGTTGCTAAGTTGCTTCATTTAATTAGCTATAGACTCAAATTTGTCTTTTCACCTAGGTACACGCGCTTAGCACCGTTTCTTCCTGGGTCACCAAACTAGTCTCTCTCTTCTTAATTAACTTGCCACATCAAACTTTATGCCTATGTGGCAAGCTTAGCACCTATAGGAGCAAGTAAGTACAGTAGCGGGCTATAAGCCCGCTTTACATGGCATTTTTGCATATATGGAGGAAGGAGGCAAGGAAAAAGTGGAGAAGTGGGCTCTCATGCAAGAGCTAGCCTCTACATGGTGGAGCATTGGGAGAGGCACCTATATGGAGGTGGTCAGGAATCGGGAGACTCATGCCCGTCGTAGCAACACAATTAAAATGATAATGGCAAGTCAAATCATGGGGCCCCACCTATCTAGCAGTAACTCACTATCAAATCACACAGCCCTACGTTTGTAGTAGCCTACTCCCTCATCTTCTCACATCTCTGTAAAACCGACAAGGCGGAACTGCCCCGCCTAACGTGCAGGAAAAGCCCCACCCTCGACTTTTAAATAGTATAGTATACTACTAATTTTGTATCCATGGATTGCGCCATGGAGCAAAGCCTCAAGAAAACGGCGGTACAGATGTACAGCACGCCCACCGTGTTCGCATCGCACCCCAGATGGCCGGTCAGTCTGGCACGCTACTCTCCAAATGGAACGCACGTCATATTGCGTTTGCACACACATGTGGGACCGCAATTGAGAACCGACCATAGGCACAATCCTCAGCCCCGCAAGTCGGGTGACTTAATAGAAGAGAGAGACGAGCGATAGTACTAGAGAAGTGTTGTACTACGTTGGTGCCTGGACGATCCCTGCAAGACACAGAAGATCAGTTCGTCCATGCATGTGACCTGACTCGAGCAGACACGCCTGGATTGGCTATCGTCTACAAATCGTGCAGGTTGTGTTGTACATGGCTGTAGTTCTGGTGAGAAATCTAAAAAAAGGTTTCTTGTCATCTCGCAAAATTAGGTGTCATGTGCTTCGGATCACTACGAGGGTTAAACAATGACAACTGAGTTGGGCTAGTCATTGGGGACACATGCACGAAGACTACTCGACTGCCATCTAGGTCAAGCTGGCTATGTTAATTAGGACATCTATCGACCCCTTTTCTGTGTTTATCTTTAATTTGAGCTTTCATCCTCATCTAGTTTGTCCGTCGGGATTCATGTTGTCTCCTTTGGGCAGTGAGGTTATGATTTCTTGTCATGTGGCATTTTTTCGTGTTAATATGTTATAATCCGGTGGTTCAGATCAAAATGACAACAACTGCGCCTCCGGGCCATGTGACTTCTCGACAGTCATTGACGAGGTCAAGCCAGCTCCAGTAGACAAAAGAAAACTAGTACTCCACTATATAGGCAGGAGCCTCCGCGGTTGCTTGCTAGTGTTGCTCTCTTCACACTGTCTCGTCCTCTCCAGATCTAAACACGACAGCGATGGCCACACACTCTCTCTCTCTGCTCACCACCGGTCACAGATCCAACCGGATCCTCTTCGCCGGGGAAGGTGAGAAGGTGCAACGTTCACACGGTCGTCCTTGGCGACGGCTCTTACCCACTGCCGGCGCGTCCGGATCAGCGTGCCTTGCCGTTCTCGCCCAAGCACCGCTGGCGGGGGAGGGCCTCCGACCCCTTCTTCCTCGCAGTCGTAGTGTGGGCAGATCCGGCCTCCCGCCGCCCACCTAGCGACGTGCCGGCGACCCTCAGGTATAACTTCCTTTGAAACCGGCCTTGCTCCACTTCCCGAGCTCCTGACGTCGCTGCATTTGTATCTTTTACTATTTCTCAGGCCCCCTTGTAGATAGGATCAGTCAGCTGTTCGAAAACCACCTAACTTTTTATGGTTAAGAGGTAAAACTAGTTCATGCACTCGAATCTAGTACTACTTAGTTCAAACAAGGAAGAAAGGGGGTGGGGGTGGGGGAAGATTTGTTACCTGAATCTAGTACTTGGTCGAAAGAGGAAATAATGGGGGCGAAAAGTAGCAGAGACTGGCTATCCAACTGGTCTCTAGGTCTAAAAGGGAAATAAAGGGAAATGCAGTACAAACTCAATATAAACCAGATCTATTGGTTGAAGAAGGAAAGAAAGTGGGGACACAAGTCTACAGAGTAAGTCCAGCACTAGATTTTCTAGCCTCACACAGTATAAGGTGGCTATACCGAACAAAAGTGGGACCAACCCAGATATCCTGTTTTGATGTTTGTTGCCCTAAGCCACTCTTATGTAATGCCACTGGTAAAATGTAGCAGTCGCACTGTTAAAAGTAAGGACACATTAAACCAATGTTGTTTTCAATGTAATGCCTCCAGTAATATGAATCAATGGCACTTTTTACATGTCCTGCTAAATTTCCCATTAAGATAAGTTGCTTCTTTTTGTTAGAAATGCAACTGTCCTGGTCTTCCTACTCTCCCGTGCCCAAATACCGACTCATTAGCAGCTGTTAATGTAATGTTGCTGGTAAAATGAAGCAATGGCACCATTAAAGTAATGTCGTATTTAACGGTTGTCATAGTTAATCCTAATGCCCACACTAATATCTAGCAATGCTGCTGCTCTAGAAATCGCTACTGTCCTTGTAGGATTGCCATTCGGATAAGGAATATGCTTCTTTTCATTTGATGCATGTTTCATCACTTGTTAGTCACCCTCCTTTCCACCTTTTTTGTGCAAACAGAGATATACATTTCACGCTCGATCTTAGTTGAACTGCACAAATGATATCCAAATTATAGTTGAACATTCCAGGAGCTTCACAACCAACCTTAATGTTGCTCAATTTTATTGCAACTAATGAAGAAGAAGCTCTGTGGGTTTCGTTTTTCTGATGGAAATGGAACCGGGGCTGGAGCCCTTCTCTTAAAAAATGAAGAAGAAGCTGCTAGCTCACGGGACATTGCTTCATTTTAGGTGAACTGCACCAAAAGGTCCCATGAATTGAATCATCCATGTTGGTGACTGAAAGAGCCAGCTTCAGCATCCCAGTCTAAGCACCCCCGGCCTCCATCCTTGCGACGCACGGTACACCTTGTTTGCCACCTGCTCGACCCTAGTGTCACTGATAAAATGAAGTAAAAATACAGTTAAAATAGAGAGAGTGTCCTATCTATCATTTCATTCCAATGTAGATAAAGAAAGTGCCTCTCTGTGTTAATGTATGTTTCATCAACTAGTCCAATTGTTAATGTTTAAGCATTTCTGCAAACTGGGGTGCTTAATTTTAGTTGATCTACACAAAAATAGAGATTTGAATGTCTCAAGGCGCCTCCTTGTACTACCACTGTACACTGATGTTCATCACTGGCAGAAGGTGTATATGGGAGACTTGGGACGATTTCCAGTATGAGGCGTACCATATGAGTGGTCATAGGGCCCATCTCGCCCTCTCACCATGGCATACTATGATACTATCGCAATATTATCTTCTATTTATTTTGTGTGTTTCATCAACTAGTGCCACTATAATGTAATCATGCTTTTTCATTATCTGTGCAAACAGGGTTATTCAGCTGCATTTTGGTGGAACAACACAAATGTACTTATGGAACCGGCATATATGCAGAGTGCGAGGTGTGCCAAATAATAATTACTGACACCAACCATGCTCCATGCACGCATTGGCATCCACCACCACCAGTGGGATGTGTGGAGCTCTCTGTGGACGGATCTTTCTCGGCAGCAAATCCCCTAACCAAATACTAGTAGCTTATATTGGCAGTTTTCTAGGGAGTACTCTTTTCTGAAAGAAGCACCAATCTATTTTTCTTTATTTGTACACTGTGTCACAACTTTGACCCAAAGGTCCAGAGCTGTTTTAGGGTGATTGGCGTAGTACCCAGAGAATAAGCATGCTTTTCATTATCTGTCACACTAATTGTAAGCATGAGCAGGAGGAAGATTAGGTTAGTGTGAAGCTTACCTTAAACCCTACCGCCGCCGGTGAAACAAGGCGAGCGTCGAGGGAACCGTGGAGAACAGTGAGGAAGCGACATCGCGCCATCTGGCCTCCTCTTGCGTTGGAGAACGAATACTCCTGTCGCTCCAGCTGGCTCCGCACCCTAATGAATGGCACACCATACTCGATCGAGTCGTTATCCTCTGGGTGCTCGACCTTCGACCTGTACGCCCACCACCTCTGCCTGAATGTCGCCTAGGGCGAATCTGTCTGCTCCATCGCCTAGAGGAGATACTCAATGAACTTCGAGGACTGCAGCCAAGGAGTACATGTACATCGCCGCCCTCATCGCCTATGTCTTGCTCTTTCGCATACATTACCACATGGCCATCACCGTCCTCGAAATCTCCCACTCATTGTCAAACCAAGTAAGGATCTTCTTCAACCTGGCTAACTTTGCCTGGTCTCCGCCGGCGATCTGCCTGATTTGCTGCTGCATCCTCTCCATAGATGTCCTTCTGAGTGGTCCAGTGCTAGCTTTGGAAGATGGGAGGAGAGACGGTGGTCTTGCAATAGAGAAGAGGGAGAGGCGAGACGGTGGTTTTGAAATGGAGATGATGGAGAGGAGAGGAGGTGGTTTTGCAATGGAGAAGAGGGAGAGGTGAGACAATGGTTTTGGAATGGAGATGATGGAGAGGAGGGAGGTGGGCTTGCAATGGAGAAGAGGGAGAGGAGCGTGCGGCGGCGATTTATGATTGGACGAGAGGGCCGGCGCGCTATGACTGGACCAAAATCAAAATCAATTTACCCTTCAATTAAGAAAGCGACCCCACATTAACTAGTCTCCCTTTTATTCTGGGTCATAATTGACCATGATTTTCGCAAATAAATATATGTTATACGTTGCAAAAATAAAATAATTTGAAAGTACATTCAGATACGAACCAAACGATACAATTTTTGGTGACATGCATTCAGATTTTGCTTGTCAAACACAGTACATGGTCAAACTTTGACCCAAAATACGCAAAACAAAAAAAATACTTCCAAGACCAGCGTCGCTCTTCCGCTCTTCTCCTCTTAAACCACGGTCGCCCCTCTCCTGTTCCAATCTACATTCGGCACCGCTCCTCTCCTCTTCCATTTCAAAACCACCGCCCCTCCTCTCCAGTTCCAATCCAAAACCAGCGTCGCTCCTCTCCCATTCTAATTGAAAACCAGCACTGCTCCTATCCTCTTCCATTCAAAAACCACCACCGGTGAGTGAAGGTGTTGTGGAGAAGTAGATCGACGGAGGAGTACAACCGATACATGAGGATCACAGACGGCAACCCTGTGAAGCTAGCTAGGATGTTGGCGATACAGTCTTGGTTTGACAACAAGGGCCAACTAGCGGCGACGGCGACATCCATGGCCAAATATCTGCAACAGAGCGAAAAGGCGGTGATACTCCCGGAGGGAGTGCAGGGGAGTACATAGAGCTGCTCCTCTAGGCCATGGAGCAAACAGATTCACCGAATCCGATCGTGAGGGAGCAGTGGTGGGAGTATCGATCCTAGATGGAGCATCCACCAGAGATTGAAGGATCGAGCATCTACAGGGTGCCGTTTGTGAGGGTGTCATGCCAGAGCGAGCCGGTGGATTCTTCATTGACCGAACCCAACTGCAAGAGGATAAAAGCAGTTGGCTTGATGATGCTTCCCCACCATCCTCTCCCTCACTGTTCATATTGTCTCACGGGGCGGCTATCTGCCGCCGAGGAATAGGAGGGACTGCCCCCCAGCCCAATAGTCGGGAAGGTTGTGAATTGTCAGGAGGAGCTTAGGGTTGTTAGTATTTGCAGGTTGTGAATTGTGTTTTGTGTTGTGTATTTTGAGAGTACTTTCAGATATGAATGTCTTTTTAATTTCAGATTTGCAGTATTGAGCATATGATGGAGCATGGTTTGCATGCCAAAGCAAAGTGGTGGTCTAGGTGTTTTGGACGTCAATACATAGAATGAAGCCCTTCTGCTCAAATTCCTCCACAAATTCTATAATAAGAAGGATATCCCTTGGGTTCAACTGACCTGGGACACGCTCTATGATCAAAAAATACCACATGCTTCCAATTCCGAAGGATCATTCTGGTGGCGTGACATACTTAAACTCACACCGATCTTTCGAGGGATCACGAAAGTTAATGTGGTTTGTGGCACAACTACCCTATTCTGGAAATACATGTGGCTGGATGATATACTGGCGAATACATACCCAAGAGCTTTTTCATTCGCCACTTGTGAAGACATATCGATTCGAGATTTCTTGAGCTGCACCGGCCTACAAGAAACGTTCCACCTACCGCTTTCACCCGAAGCCTTCGAGGAAATCAAGGCCTTGCAACTTGACACGACACACATGCAACCCATGTCCTCTGTTCATGATGTCTGGCATTATCTATGGGAGGACGCAGAATACACTTCCAAGCAGTTTTACAACTTTGTCTTCCGAGAGACTCGAGCACACAAGGCATTTACTTGGCTCTGGAAAT
>NW_025226573.1:7027-12786 GCF_018294505.1 Triticum aestivum | reverse complement strand
GACCGCATTCCCCGTCTCGGATAAGTGGTGGAAATCTGAGAAGATCACTGACCCTTCCCTAACGCCATTTGTGAGGAAGATGGATAAGGAGCTAAAGAATGCGAAGTTGATGGGGGCCATGCTCATCAGCGTGTTCCTGAAGCAGTGCGTCGCACTGCTTCAAGACGGCCCCATCCCTTGTGGAAGCTTGGTGGTGATGATGACAAGATACGCCTGCGCAGAGATCCCCTTCATGAGGAGGAGCTGAACAAGGTGTTGATCTACCTGACGGGAAAGGACCCGAGCGACCCTCCAAAGGGCTGGGTTCCGCTGTACTGCTGTGATGATGCCGAGGAGGTCATCGCGGCCATGCCTGTCTTCGACGAGCTCGGGTTTGTGCAGCTGGGGTTTTCCTTGCTGCCTACTACTTTGGAGCTTCTCTCCTCCGACGACCAATCCTCTGAGGCCACAGAGGATGAGGTTGTGGATGAATCCTCTGCCCCGGAGCAAAGGGAGCTCCTGCGCGACCTTCCGGACGGCGATGATGATGACGAGCCCCCGATGGTGGAGGTGTCGCGCCCTCCAGGAGTGACCATGAGGTCTGGGGTGGCCTCCTTGAAGCTGCACAAGCGAGCGATTGTGACGAAAAGCAGGACCGCGGTGATTTCTCCGTGTAGCAGCCCACCTTTGCCGATGCCCTCCCAGGCGGCGCCAACCGCGAGTTCTCCTACTCCCAAGAGCTCGGCGCCTGCTGCTCTGCCCTAGCGCCCATTGCTAAGCATGAAGAGGCGCTACACCTTCGTTGATCAGTAAGTTTCTCCCTTATCCTTACTTGTCGGTTCTTGAAGTGGTGCTGAGCGTATTCTCCAATCATTAGGCAGCAAGCGCCGAAGAAGCAGAAGGAGGGCACGGAGGTTGCCACGGCCGCGGGTGATGAAGTGGTCACCGTGGCCCTGGGGAAGAAGAGTGCAGCTGCACCCATAGCCCCAGAGGTGACACCATCTCCGGAGGATGTGAATGCCCGTCCTCAGGAGGTGCCGGTGCCTTCGGCAGGCCTGACTCCTCCGGCACCAAGCCTTGCCGCAGCTGCTGAGGGAAACCAATCTCTGGAGCCCCCGGTCCTTCCTGAGGCTGAGGTTTCTTCTGCCCTGGCGCCGAGGTCGTTTCCTCCCTTGCCCAGCGCGTGGCCAAGGCATGGTGTTCCTTCTCCCTCCGGGACCCTAGAAGAGGCAAGGGCGACGCTGGACCTCCTGCAGGGTGAGCTTCAGGTCCCGGATCATCGCTCGGCGCAGGGACACCTGGGGCTGATCTCTGGTTGGCTCAAGGCTAATGCGCCTTTCCGCGCGGCATGGGGCTCTGCGGAGGAGGCCCAGAAGGTGCTTGGGGTGGCCGCCACGGTGCACGACCTAGCGCGGAAGGAGGCCACAGAAGCTGAGAACCGGGGCCGTGTGGCGGATGCTGATCTGAAGACTCTCCAGGACCAGCAGGCTGCCCAGGCCAGCCAGCTCTGAAAGCGTGAAGAGAAGTTGAAGGCCCAGGAAGCTGCCATCGCCATCCGAGATGCCGAGGTGAAGAAGACGGCCTTAGAGCAGGCTGGAGAGTGCGACCGCCTGACGAAGCTGAAGGAGGAGGCGGAGGCAGCCCAAGCAGCCCTGACCGATGAAAAGAAGGTGGCCGCCATGGAGCACAACACCGTCTCCTCTCTCGAGGCACGCTTCCACAAGGCCCAGAAGGCGCTCTTTGGAGATGATCCCTCGGGAAGGGTGGTGGTGACGACCCCATGGGAGAGCCCTGCTGCTCTCCTTCCCGAAGTCGTAGCGGTGCTCGAAGATGCTGTCGATGGGTTTACATCCTTGGTGGAAAGCGAGGCGCGCTCACTTTCCTCCTCGGCTCTCACGTGCGTCTTCAGCCATCTTTATCTCCAGGATGCTAGCTTCAACCTCTCCTCCTTCCTTACTCCGGCGGATGCCAAATCCCAAGATGTTGTTGCTGCCGCCGTGAAGAGCTCCGTGGACGCCATGCTGAGCAAGTACCTGGTCCTTGGTCCTCCAACTGACGCCGGTGGAATGGGCGATGCGCCCGATGACGAGGTGGCTCTGCTGGCGAGCAGCGGTGACGCCCAAGTCTGAGGAGGTGGCCTGGAGATTCTGCTTATCCTGCATCATGCGACATGCCTTGGGGAGGTGTTTAAATCTATCTACTTGGAACAATATGTCTTGTAATAACTAGATTATGCTCCTTCAGCTTTTCCGTTTGCTTTGTTGTTCTACGTCGGCAGAGCTCAGGAGTCCTCCTTGATGTGCAAACATCTTAGGAAAATCCCAAGAGGTGAGGGGCTATGTGACAAGTTAGTATCCTGAGTCGCGATGCTCAGGAGTCCTCCTTGATGTGCAAACATCTTAGGAAAAGATGCAGGGGCAAGCCTTGGTGTTCTGCGTCGGCAGGGCCCGGCCCCGTGCATGCCTCAGCCGTCGTTGAGTCGTCCGGATCACCAGGACGAGCCCAACAGGTGAGGGGCTATGTGACCAGTTAGGCTCCTGAGACGCGATGCTCAGGAGTCCCCCTTGACGTACGAACGGCTTGAAAAAGAAGGGTGACAACCGGGTCTTGGCGTTCTATGTCGGCAGGGCCCGGTCCCGCGCATGCCTTAGCCGTTTTTGAGTCGTTCAGATCACCAGGACGAGCCCAAGAGGTGGGGGGCTATGTGACCAGTTAGGCTCCTGAGACGCGATGCTCAGGAGTCCCCCTTGACGTAGGAACAGACCCTCCTACCTTCTCCTCGCTGAGCTCTCGCTTGGGAGGGGTGCGTGAAGACCAGGCCCGTGAGGCCTGGCGAGGTGGGGTACGCCAGGCGTGACCTGAGGGTAGCCCCCATGCCCAGCCCCCTCGCGCTACCTTCCCGAGGGAGAGCAGCATGGTGAGGCTAGTCACTGAACCCAGAGGCTCCCTGAGGTTAATGCGGCCGTGAGGCCACCCCTAGTTGTTTATCACCAGCGCGGAGCATGGCACTTCCGCTCTTGCACGGGCATAGCCGCTCCTCGGTAGTGTCGACGGCCAGCATGGAGCATGGTGCTTCCACTGGTGCGTGGAAGGGGGCTCCCTCTGAGGAGAGCCCCCGGGGCGTGTACAGCCCCGCCCTGACACGAGGCTTGCACGGCAGGGCTGGAGGAGGTGTAGAACCGGTGAGCCAGCGCGGGACTCACGAGGCCCTGCCGCAAGGGGGGTTGCGCCTGGTATTGATTAGGGATGCTTGGATTGGTCCTGCGAGATGGTTAGGCAACCTGCACCGAATGAGTTTCCTGAGGTTATTGCATGAGAAGGCCACACACTAAGTACCCTAGGAGGTGACCTGAACGGGACCGGCCAGCCAGACAGAGCTCTGCCGCTGGATTTATGAAGGCTGTAGGGACGGACCCGAGCACAGATGTCGTGCCCAGCATTTTCATGCAAAGATCCTGAAGAAAAACAACCGGCACGCGGTTCCCGTGGCCACGAGGGCACCACGTCACGCGCCCTCACTCAGCCACTCATGATTAGCTCATGCGAGAACAAGGCACCAAGAGCCACGGGAGGTGACGTACACGGGGCTGGCCCATGAGCCAGAGCTCAGCTACTTGGGTTTAGCGTTGCTGCAGGGACGGACCCGAGCACAGACGCTGTGCCAGTCCTTAATCATGAGGCGGTCGTGGGAGGGCTTGCGAGGGCGCGAGATGTTCTTAGCGACGGAGCGTGATACATCTCCAACGTATCTATAATATTTGATTGTTCCATGCTATTATATTACCTGCTTTGGATGTTTATGGGCTTTACTTTACCCTTTTATATCGTTTTTTGGACTAACTCACTAACCGGAGGCCCAGCCTGAACTGTTGTTTTTTTTGCCTATTTCAGTGTTTCCAATAAAAGGAATACCAAACGGAGTCCAAACGGGATGAAACCTTTGGGAGCGATCTTTTTGGAACAAACGCAATCCACGGGACTTGGAGTGGAAGTCAAGCAACAACCGAGGCGGCCACGAGGGTGCCCGACGCCCCCCTGGGGGTGGGCGCGCCCCCCACCCTTGTGGGCCCCTTGAGCATCCACCGACCTACTTCTTCCTCCTATATATACCCACGTACCCCGAAAACATCAAGGAGCACCATGAAAAACTATTTCCACCGCCGCAACCTTCTGTATCCGCGAGATCCCATCATGGAGCCTTCGTCGGCGCTCCGCCGGAGGGGTAATCGACCATGGAGGGCCTCTACATCATCTCCAAGGACTCTCCTATGAGTTGTGAGTAGTTTACCATAGACCTTCGGGTCCATAGTTATTAGCTAAATGGATTATGTCGCCGTGGCCGCAGGCTGATGGGGCCCGCGGCGCTTCGCACTTGCCCCTTTGCTTCTCTGCTAAGCCAAGTCCAGGCGCGCCTTGGGCCCGGTGGCTACTGTCGGCGTTCTGGGAACGGGGGTACCCAGACTTGCCTGCCTGTGGCCTGCGGCGTGGCTCAGGGAGTGGCCCAGTACGGCCTATCTTCATCAACACATACTCAAGACCCTCGCGAGGGGCCAAGCCTCGCGGGGAGGACGACAGGAGGCTTCCTCGGGCACAACCTTGTCAGGCTGGCTCGCGAGGAGGCGGAGAGATCAAGACGGGGTACCTCACGAGGTGCCCATGACGCAAGCTATGACGACCGAGGCCAGGCAGGCGCCGGCCTGCGTATAGTCCTTGTTTCCTCTTTGGTGCAAAGGGGGCAAGCGCAGGCAGGAGTATGAAGCAAAGGCAACCATTTCGGTGCAACAAGACCAAGACCAGCAGGACGGCAGGATGGAGGTCATCGTGCAGCCCAAGCCGGCGTCACTGTCAGGGTCTTTGGCAGGCGAGGACCGACTTTAGTCAGGATAAGTGTACTAGATGTTCCCCTTCAAAATGGCCAATTGTTGGCGCCCTTCCCGCTCAATATTTGGGAAGAGGCCCAGGGCCTCCCTCTATAAATAGAGCTAGCCACCAAAGAGAGAGAGAGAGAGAGGAGATTTTGGGTATACTAGAGAGAGAGGCGACTGAACTCACCCAAGAAGTTCATCGCACCAGCCAAGAACAGCCCCTCACGAGGCTGTTCTTCCTTGTATTATTCATCATTGGCCCCCTGAGGCAATCCACCACGCCACAAAACTAGAGTAGGGTATTACACCACAATGGTGGCCTGAACCAGTATAAATCTCGTGTCCCTTGTGTTGTTCTTCGTGTAGTTTAGATCCTTGCTAGGCGATGAGACCTGGGTAGGCAGGAGGTGTGATCTCCGCGTGCACCCCAGAGTTCGAACCTTGAGGGTTTGCCGGAACCCGAACTCCGACAGATTCTTCTCTCTCTTTGAATATCAATAGAAAGTTCTCCTCGATCTTCTTGGAGATCTATTCGATGTAACTCTTTTTGCGGTGTGTTTGTCGAGATCCGATGAATTGTGGGTTTATGATCAAGTTTATCTATGAGAAATATTTGAATCTTCTCTGAATTCTTTTATGTGTGATTAAGTTATCTTGGGAAGTCTGTTCGAATTATCAGTTTGGTTTGGCCTACTAGATTGATCTTTCTTGCAATGGGAGAAGTGCTTAGCTTGGGGTTCAATCTTGCGGTGTCCTTTCCCAGTGACAGCAGGGGCAGCAGGGCACGTATTGTATTGTTGCCATCGAGGTTAAAAAGATGGGGTTTATATCATATTTCATGTGTTTATCCCTCTACACCATGTCATCTTTCTTAATGCGTTACTCTGTTCTTCATGAACTTAATACTCTAGATGC
>NW_025226573.1:0-6628 GCF_018294505.1 Triticum aestivum | reverse complement strand
GGCAGGAGTCGGTCGATGTGTGGAGTAATAGTAGTAGATGCAGGCAGGATACGGTCTACTTGTCACGGACGTGATGCCTATATACATGATCATGCCTAGATAATCTCATGAGTATACGTTTTTCTATCAATTGCTCGACAGTAATTTGTTCACCCACCGTAATACTTATGCTATCTTGAGAGAAGCCACTAATGAAACCTATAGCCCCCGGGTCTATCTTTTATCATATGAGTTTTCAATCTACTTTTATTTGCATCTTTTACTATCCAATCTATATCATAAAAATACCAAAAATATTTATCTTATCATATTATCTCCATCAGATCTCACTTTCACAAGCGGTCGTGAAGGGATTGACAACCCCTTTATTGCATTGGTTTCGAGGTTCTTGTTTGTTTGTGTAGGTGCGTGGGACTTCTGAGGAGCCTCCTACTGGATTGATACATTGGTTCTGAAAAACTGAGGGAAATACTTACGCTACTTTGCTGCATCACCCTTTCCTCTTCAAGGAAATCCAACGCAAGCTCAAGACGTAGCAAGGAGGATTTCTGGCGCCGTTGCCGGGGAGGTCTTCACTCAAGTCAAGACACACCAAGTACCCATCACAAACTCATCTCCCTCGCATTACATTATTTGCCATTTGCCTCTCGTTTTCCTCTCCCCCACTTCACCCTTGCCGTTTTATTCGCCCTCTCTTCCCCAATCTTCTCTCTCTTTCGCTTGCCTTTTTGTTTGCTTGTATGTTGGTTTACTTATCGCGATGGCACAATATAATACCAAATTATGTGACTTTTCCAATACCAATAATAATGATTTCCTTAGCACTCCGATTGCTCCTCTTAATGATGTTGAGTCTTGTGAAATCAATGCTGCTTTGCTGAATCTTGTTATGAAAGATCAAGTCTCCGGCCTTCCTAGTGAAGATGCCGCTACCCATCTAAACAACTTTGTTGATTTGTGTGATATGCAAAGGAAGCAAGATACGGATAATGATATTGTTAATTTGAAGTTATTTCCGTTTTCACTTAGAGAACGTGCTAAAATTTGGTTTTCGTCTCTCCCTAAGAATAGTATTGATTCATGGAATAAGTGCAAAGATGCTTTTATCTCTAAGTATTTTCCTCCCGCTAAGATCATCTCTCTTAGGAACGATATTATGAATTTTAAACAACTTGATCATGAGCATGTTGCCCAATCTTGGGAAAGAATGAAATTAATGATTCGCAATTGCCCTACTCATGGTTTGAACTTATGGATGATGATACAATGCCAGATTGAATTTTGCTTCTAGAAATCTTTTAGATTCAGCAGCGGGAGGTACTTTTATGGAAATCACCTTAGGATAAGCTACTAAACTCTTTGATAAAATTATGTCTAATTATTCTCAATGGCACACCGAAAGATCTACTAGTAAAAGAGTGCATGCTATAGAAGAAATTAATGTTTTGAGTGGAAAGATGGATGAACTTTTGAAATTGTTTGCTTCTAAGAGTGCTCCTATTGATCCTAATGATATGCCTTTGTCTACTTTGATTGAGAATAATAATTAATCTATGGATGTGAATTTTGTTGGTAGGAATAATTTTGGTAACAATGCTTATAGAGGAAACTTTAATCCTAGACCATTCTGTAGTAATTCCTCTAATAATTATGGTAATTCGTACGACAACTCTTATGGAAAATTTAATAAGATGCCCTCTGATTTTGAGAATAGCGTTAAAGAATTTATGATCTCTCAAAAGAATTTTAATGCCTTGCTTGAAGAAAAATTGCTTAAAGTTGATTATTTGGCTAGGAACATTGATAGGCTTTCGCTTGATGTTGATTCTTTGAAACTTAGATCTACTCCTCCTAAGCATGATATCAACGAGTCTCTCAAAGCTATGAGAATTTCCATTGATGAGTGCAAGGAAAGAACCGCTAGGTTGCGTGCTAAGAAAGATTGCTTTGCAAAAGCGTGTTCTTCTAGTTTCCATGAAAATAATGATGAAGATCTAAAAGTTATTGATGTATCCCCTATTAAATCCTTGTTTTGCAATGTGAATCTCAAAAATGATGGGACTAGAGATGAGTCAACTTTAGTTAAAAGGCGTCCCAATGATTCGGAGTTTTTATATCTTGATGCTAAATTTGGTAAATGTGGGATTGGAGAGGTCAAGACTTTAAATAGAATTGAACCCACTATCTTGGATTTCAAGGAATTTGATTATGATAATTGTTCTTTAATAGATTGTATTTCCTTGTTGCAATCCGTGTTGAATTCTCCTCATGCTTATAGTCAAAATAAAGCTTTTACCAAACATATTGTTGATGCCTTGATGCAATATTATGAGGAAAAACTTAATTTGGAAGTTTCAATACCTAGTTTATGATGAGTGGGAACCTACTATAAAGATTGAAATTAAAGATCATGAGTGCTATGCTTTGTGTGATTTGGGTGCTAGTGTTTCCACGATTCCGAAAACTTTATGTGATATTCTAGGTTTCCATGATCTTGATGATTGCTCTTTAAATTTGCACCTTGCAGATTCCACGATTAAGAAACCTATGGGAAGGATCAATGATGTTCTTATTGTTGCAAATAGGAATTATGTGCCTGTAGATTTGATCGTTCTTCATATAGATTGCAATATTTCATGTCCTATTATTCTTCGTAGACCTTTCCTTATAACGATTGGTGCAATTATTGATATGAAGGAAGTGAATATTAAATTCCAATTTCCATTAAGGAAAGGCATGGAACACTTCCCTAGAAAGAAAGTTCAATTACCTTATTAATCTATCATGTGAGCTACTTATGAATTGAATGCCAAATATGGCACTACTTAGATCTATCCTCGCTTTTATGCCTAGCTAGGGGCGTTAAACGATAGCGCTAGTTGGGAGGCAACCCAATTTTACTTTTGTTTCTTGCTTTTTGCTTCTGTTTAGTAATAAATATTTCATCTAGATTATGTTTAGATGTGTTTTCATGTTTTATTTAGTGTTTGTGCCAAGTAGAACCTATAGGATAACCTACGGTGATAGTTTATTTGATTCTGCTGAAAAACAGAAACTTTTGCACGCATGAAAATAATTTTAGTAATTCACAGAAACGTGCTTCTGCGTTGATTATTTTTGCTGTAGATCAATAGACAAATTTCCCAGGACTTCCTATTTTGATAGGATCTTTAGAGTTCCAGAAGTATTCGGGAGTTATAAATTGCTACAGACTGTTCTGTTTTTTACAGATTCTATTTTTCGTGTGTTGTTTGCTTATTTTGATGCATCTATGGCTAGTATCAAGGGGTATGAACCATAGAGAATTTGTAATACAATAGGTTTAAAAAATATATAAATAAAGAATGAGTTCATTACTGCACCTTATGTGGTGGTTTTTCTTTCTTGCACTAACGGAGCTTATGCGATTTCCTGTTGAGTTTTGTGTTGTGAAGTTTTCAAGTTTTGGGTAAAGATTTGATGGAATATGGAAAAAGGAGTGGCAAGAGCCTAAGATTGGGGATGCCAATGGCACCCCAAGATATTCAAGGATAACCAAAAGCCTAAGCTTGGGGATGCTCCAGAAGGCATCCACTCTTTTGTCTTTGTCTATTGGTAACTTTACTTGGAGCTATATTTTTATTCGCCACATGATATGTGTTTTGCTTGGAGTGTCTTGTATGATATTAGTCTTTGCTTTTTAGTTTACCATAATCATCCTTGCTCACACCTTTTGGGAGAAACCCACTTAATTTGGAATTTATTAGAATACTCTATGTGCTTCACTTATATCTTTTGAGCTAGATAGTTTTGCTCTAGTGCTTCACTTATATCTTTTAGAGCACGGCGGTGGCTTTATATTGTAGAAATTGTTGATCTCTCATGCTTAACTTATATTATTTTGAGAGTCTTTTAGAACATCATGGTATTTGCTATGGTTTTTGATGGCTTGTAGATTTTTGCAATAAGTATATGAGTTCTTTATGATGAATGTTGAGTCCATGGATTATACGCACTCTTACCCTTCGATCATTGCTAGCCTCTTTGGTACCGTGCATTGCCCATTCTCTCCTTGAGAGTTGGTGCAAACTTCGTCGGTGCATCCAAACCCCGTGATACGATACGCTGTATCACACATAAACCTCCTTATATCTTCCTCAAAACAGACACCATACCTACCTATTATGGCATTTCCTTAGCCATTCTGAGATATATTGCCATGCAACTTTCCACCGTTCCGTTCATCATGACACACACCATCATAGTCATATTGCCTTGCATGATCATGTAGTTGACATCGTATTGTGGCAAAGCCACCTTCATAATTTTTTCATACATGTCACTCTTGATTCATTGCCCATCCCGGTACACCGCTGGAGGCATTCATATAGAGTCATATCTTGTTCTAGTTTTGAGTTCTAACTCATGAGTTGTACATAAATAGAATTGTGATGATCATCATTATTAGAGAATTGTCCCTAAATAAAAAAAAGGGAAAGGCCAAATAAAAAAAGGCCAAAGAAAAAAGAGAAAGGCCAAATGGAAAAAGGCCACCAAAAAAGGGGACAATGCTACTATCTTTTTCCACACTTGTGCTTCAAAGTAGCACCATGTTCTTCATATAGAGAGTCTCATATGTTGTCACTTTCATATACTAGTGGGAATTTTTCATTATAGAACTTGGCTTGTATATTCCAATGATGGGCTTCCTCAAAATGCCCTAGGTCTTCGTGAGCAAGCAAGTTGGATGCACACCCAATTAGTTTCTTTAGTTGAGCTTTCATACATTTATAGCTCTAGTGCATCCGTTGCATGGCAATCCATACTCCTCATGTTGGCATCAATTGATGGGCATCTCCATAGCCCATTGATTACCCTCGTTGACATGAGACTTTCTTCCTTTTTTGTCTTCTCCACACAACCTCCTTCATCATATTCTATTCCACCCATAGTCCTATATCCATGGCTCACGCTCATGTATTGCGTGAAAGTTTAAAAAAGTTTGAGTTAGTAAAGTATAAAACAATTGCTTGGCTTGTCATCGGGGGTGTGCAAGATGAGAGCATTCTTGTGTGACGAAAATGGAGCATGACCAAACTATATGATTGTGTAGGGATGGTGTAGGGATGAACTTTCTTTAGCCGTGTTATTTTGAGAAGACATGATTGCTTTGTTAGTATGCTTGAAGTATTACTATTTCTTATGTCAATATGTACTTTTATTTTGAATCATTTGGATCTGAACATTCATGCCACAATAAAGAAAATTAGATTGAGAATTATGCTAGGTAGCATTCCACATCAAAAATTCTGTTTTTATCATTTACCAACTTGAGGACGAGCAGGAATTAAGCTTGGGGATGCTTGATACGTCTCCAACGTATCTATAATTTTTGATTGTTCCATGCTATTATATTACCTGTTTTGGATGTTTATAGGCTTTACTTTATACTTTTATATAATATTTGGGACTAACCTACTAACCGGAGGCCCAACCCAAATTGCTTTTTTTTGCCTATTTCAGTGTTTTGAAGAAAAGAAATATCAAACGGAGTCCAAACAGGATGAAACCTTTGGGGGCGATCTTTTTGGAACAAACGCAATCCACGGGACTTGGAGTGGAAGTCAAACAACAACCAAGGCGGCCATGAGGGTGCCCGGCGTGCCCCCTACGGGTGGGCGCGCCCCCCACCCTCGTGGGCACCTCGAGCGTCCACCGACCTACTTCTTCCTCCTATATATACCCACGTACCCCAAAAACATCCAGGAGCACCACGGAAAACTATTTCCACTGCCACAACCTTCTGTATCCGCGAGAGCCCATCTTGGAGCCTTCGCTAGAGCTCCACCAGAGGGGGAATCGACCATGGAGGGCCTGTACATCATCTCCAAGGCCTCTCCTATGAGTTGTGAGTAGTTTACCGCAGATCTTCGGGTCCATAGTTATTAGCTAGATGGCTTCTTCTCTCTCTTTGAATCTCAATACAAAGTTCTCCTTGATCTTCTTGGAGATCTATTCGATGTAACTCTTTTTGCGGTGTGTTTGTCGAGATCTGATGAATTGCGCGTTTATGATCAAGTTTATCTATGAGAAATATTTGAATCTCCTCTGAATTCTTTTATGTGTGATTAAGTTATCTTTGCAAGTCTCTTAGAATTATCAGTTTGTTTTGGCCTACTAGATTGATCTTTCTTGCAATGGGATAAGTGCTTAGCTTTTGGTTCAATCTTGCGGTGTCCTTTCCCAGTGACAGCAGGGGCAGCAGGGCACGTATTGTATTGTTGCCATCGAGGATAAAAAGATGGGGTTTATATCATATTGCATGAGTTTATCCATGTACATCATGTCATCTTTCTTAATGTGTTACTCTGTTCTTCATGAACTTAATACTCTAGATGTAGGCAGGAGTCGGTCGATGTGTGGAGTAATAGTAGTAGATGCAGGCAGGAGTCCGTCTACTTGTCACAGGCATGATGCCTATATACATGATCATTCCTAGATAATCTCATAACTATGCGATTCTCTATCAATTGCTCGACAGTAATTTGTTCACCCGTCGTAATACTTATGCTATCTTGAGAGACGCCACTAGTGAAACCTATGGCCCCCGGGTCTATCTTTTATCATATAAGTTTTCAACCTACTTTTA
>NW_025226572.1:0-12813 GCF_018294505.1 Triticum aestivum | reverse complement strand
GGGGGGGGGCCACCTCCCCTTGGCCTGCCTCCTCTATTTCCCGTATGGCCCAATAAGGCCCATTACTTCTCCCGATGAATTCCCGTAACTCCCCGGTACTCCGAAAAATACCCGAATCACTCGGAACCTTTCCGATGTCCGAATATAGCCTTCCAATATATCGATCTTTACATCTCGGCCATTTCGAGACTCCTCGTCATGATCTCATCCGGGACTCCGAACAAACTTCGGTCATCAAAACACATAACTCATAATACAAATCGTCATCGAACGTTAAGTGTGCGGACCCTACGAGTTCGAGAACTATGTAGACATGATCGAGACACTTCTCTGATCAATAACCAATAGCGGAACCTGGATGCTCATATTGGCTCCTACATATTCTACGAAGATCTTTATCGGTCAAACCGCATAACAACATACGTTGTTCCCTTTGTCATCGGTATGTTACTTGCCTGAGATTCGATCATCGGTATCATCATACCTAGTTCAATCTCGTTACCAGAGTCTCTTTACTTGTTCCGTAATGCTTCATCCCGCAACTAACTCATTAGTCACATTGCTTGCAAGGCTTATAGTGATGAGTGTTACCGAGAGGGCCCAAAGATACCTCTCTGATACACGGAGTGACAAATCCTAATCTCGATCTATGCCAACCCAATAAACACCTTCAGAGACACCTGTAGAGCATCTTTATAATCACCCAATTATGTTGTGACGTTTGATAGCACACAAGGTGTTCCTCCAGTATTCAGGAGTTGCATAATCTCATAGTCTGAGGAACATGTATAAGTCATGAAGAAAGTAGTAGCAATGAAATTGTAACGATCATAATGCTAAGCTAACGGATGGGTCTTGTCCATCACATCATTCTCCTAATGATGTGATCCTGTTTATCAAATGACAACACATGTCTATGGTCAGGAAACATAAGCATCTTTGATTAACGAGCTAGTCAAGTAGAGGCATACTAGGGACACTCTGTTTTGTCTATGTATTCACACATGTACTAAGTTTCCGGTTAATACAATTCTAGCATGAATAATAAAAATTTATCATGATATAAGGAAATAAATAATAACTTTATTATTGCCTCTAGGGCATATTTCATTTAGTCTCCCACTTGCACTAGAGTCAATAATCTAGTTCACATCGACATGTGATTTAACACCAATAGTTCACATTTGTATGTGGTTAACACGCATAGTTCACATCGCCATGTGACCAACACCCAAAGGGTTTACTAGAATCAATAATCTAGTTCACGTTGCTATGTGATTAACACCCAAAGAGTACTAAGGTGTGATCATATTTTGCTCGTGAGATAAGTTTAGTCAACGGATCTGTCACATTCAGAGCCGTATGTATTTTCCAAATATTCTATGTCTACAATGCTCTGCATGGAGCTACTCTAGCTAATTGCTCCCATTTTCAATATGTATCCAGATTGAGACTTAGAGTCATCTGGATCGGTGTAAAAGCTTGCATTGATGTATCTCTTTACGATGAACTCTTTATCACCTCCATAACGAGAAATATTTCCTTAGTCCTCACAAAGGATAATTTTGACCGATGTAAAGTGATCTACTCTTAGATCACCATTGTACACCCTTGCCATACTCATGGCAAGGTGCACAATAGGTCTGGTACACAACACAACATACTTTATAGGACCTATGACTGTGGCATAGGGGATGACTTTCATTCTCTTTCTATCTTCTGTTGTGGCCGGCTTTGAGTCATACTCAACTTTACACCTTGGCAAGAACTTCTTCTTTGACTGATCCATTTTGAACTCTTTCAAAAAACTTGTCAAGGTATGTATTCATTGAAAAATCTTATCAAGCATCTTGATCTATCTCTATAGATCTTGATGCCCAATATATAAGCAACTTCACCGAGGTCTTTCTTTGAAAAACTCCTTTCAAACTCTCCTTTATGCTTTCCAGAAAATTCTACATTATTTCCGATCAACAATATGTCATTCACATATACTTATCAGAAAGGCCGTTGTGCTCCAACTCACTTTCTTGTAAATACAGGCTTCTCTGCAAGTCTGTATAAAAACTATATGCTTTGATCAACTCATCAAAATGTATATTCCAACTCCGAGATGCTTGCACCAGTCCATAAATGGATCGCTGGAGCTTCCACACCTTGTTAGTACCTTTAGGATTGACAAAACCTTCTGGTTGCATCATGTACAACTCTTCTTTAAGAAATACCCATTTAAGGAATGCAGTTTTGACATCCATTTGCCAGATTTCATAAAATATGGCAACTGCTAACATGATTCGGATGGATTTAAGCATCGCTACAGTTGAGAAAATCTCATTGTAGTCAACACCTTGAACTTGTCGAAAACCTTTTGCGACAAGACGAGCTTTGTAGATAGTAACACTACTATCAGTGTTCGTCTTGCTCTTGAAGATCCATTTATTTAATATGGCTTGCCGATCATCAGGAAAGTCCACCAAAGTCCACACTTTCTTATCATACATGGATCCCATCTCAGAATTCATGGCCTCAAGCCATTTCGCGGAATCTGGGCTCATCATTGCTTCCTCATAGTTCATAGGTTCATCATGGTCTAGTAACATGACTTCCAGAATAGGATTACAGTACCACGCTGGTGCGGACCATACTCTGGAAGACCTATGAGGTTCTGTAGTAACTTTATCTGAAGTTTCATGATCATCATCATTAGCTTCCTCACTAATTGGTGTAGGAATCACTAGAACTGATTTTTGTGATGAACTACTTTCCAATTTGGAGAAGGTACAATTACCTCATCAAGATCTACTTTCCTCCCACTCACTTCTTTCGAGAGAAACTCCTTCTCTAGAAAGGATCCATTCTTAGCAACGAATATCTTCCCTTCAGATCTGTGATAGAAGGTGTACCCAAGAGTTTCCTTTGTGTATCCTATGAAGATGCACTTCTCCGATTTGGGTTCGAGCTTATCAGGTTGAAGCTTTTTCACATAAGCATCGTAGCCCCAAACTTTAAGAAACAACAACTTTGGTTTCTTACCAAACCACAGTTCATAAGGCGTCATCTCAACGGATTTTGATGGTGCCCTATTTAAAGTGAATGCAATTGTCTCTAATGCATAACCCCAAAACGATAGTGGTAAATCGGTAAGAGACATCATAGATCGCACCATATACAATAAAGTGCAGTTACGACATTCGGTCATACCATAACGCTATGGTGTTCCAGATGGCGTGAGCTATGAAACTATTCCACATTGTTTTAAATGAAGGACAAACTCGTAACTGGAATATTCTCCTCCACGATCAGATCGTAGAAACTTTATTTTCTTGTTATGATGATTCTCCACTTCACTCTGAAATTCTTTGAACTTTTCAAATGTTTTAGACTTGTGTTTCATTAAGTAGATATACCCATATCTGCTCAAATCATCTGTGAAGGTCAGAAAATAACGACACCCGCCACGAGCATCAACACCCATTGGACCGCATACATCGGTATGTATTATTTCCAATAAGTTATTAGCTCGTTCCATTGTTCTGGAGAACGGAGTTTTAGTCATCTTGCCCATAAGGCACGGTTCACAAGTATCAAATGATTCATAATCAAGTGATTCCAAAAGTCCATCTTTATGGAGTTTCTTCGTGCGCTTTACACCGATTTGACCCAAATGGTACTGCCACAAATAAGTTGCACTATCATTATCAACTTTGCATCTTTTGGCATCAATATTACGAATATGTGTATTACTATGATCGAGATTCAATAAACCATCAACATTGGGTGTATGACCATAGAAGGTTTTATTCATGTAAACAGAACTACAATTATTCTCTGTCTTAAATGAATAACCGTATTGCAATAAACATGATCTAATCATATCCATGCTCAATGCAAACACCAAATAACATTTATTTAGGTTCAACACTAATCCCGAAAGTATAAGGAGTGTGCGATGATGATCATATCAATCTTGGAACCACTTCCAACACACATCATCACTTCTCCCTCAACTAGTCTCTGTTTGTTCTGTAACTCCTGCTTCGAGTTACTAATCTTAGCAACCGAACAAGTTTCAAATGCCCAGGGGCTACTATGAACACTAGTAAGCTACACATCAATAACCTGTATATCAAATATACCTTTGTTCACTTTGCCATCCTTCTTATCCACCAAATATTTGGGGTAACTCTGCTTCCAGTGACCATTTCCTTTGCAGTAGAAGCACTTTAGGTCCAGCTTTGGGCTTCTTCACGGGAGTGACAACTTGCTTGCCAATCTTCTTGAAGTTTTCTTTTCTTTCCCTTTGCCCTTTTCTTGAAACTAGTGATCTTGTTTAATCATCAATACTTGATGTTTTTTCTTGATTTCTACCTTCGTTGATTTCAGCATCATGAAGAGCTCGGGAATCATTTTTGTCATCCCTTGCATACTACAGTTCATCATGAAGTTCCAGTAACTTGGTGATGGTGACTAGAGAACTCTGTCAATCACTTTCTTATCTGGAAGATTAACTCCGACTTGATTCAAGAGATTGTAGTACCTAGACAATCTGAGCACATGCTCACTGCTTGAGCTATTCTCCTCCATCTTGTAGCTATAGAACTTGTTGGAGACTTCATATCTCTCAACTCGGGCATTTGCTTGAAATATTAACTTCAACTCCTCGAACATCTCATATATTCCATGACGTTCAAAATGTCTTTGAAGTCCCAATTCTAAACCGTAAAGCATGGTGCACTAAACTATCAAGTAGTCATCATATTGAGCTAGCCAAACGTTCATAACGTCTGCATATGCTCCTGCAATAGGTCTATCACCTAGCGGTGCATCAAGGACATGATTCTTCTATGCAGCAATGAGGATAAACCTCATATTACGGACCCAGTCTGCATCATTGCTACTATAATCTTTCAACATAGTTTTCTCTAGGAACATATAAAAAACATAGGGAAGCTGTAACGTGAGCTATTGATCTACTTGCAAAATACTATCAGGACTAAGTTCATGATAAATTATAGTTCAATTAATCATATTACTTAAGAACTCCCACTTATATAGACATCCCTCTAGTCATCTAAATGATCGCGGGATCCAAATCAACTAAACCATGTCCGATCATCACGTGAGATGGAGTAGTTTTCAATGGTGAACATCACTATGTTGATCATATCTACTATATGATTCATGCTCGACCTTTCGGTCTCCAGTGTTCCGAGGCAATATAGGCTCGTCAAGTTTAACCCGAGTATTCTGCGTGTGCAAAACTGGCTTGCGCCCGTTGTATGTGAACGTATAGCCTATCACACCTCATCATCACGTGGTGTCTCAACACGAAGAACTGTCGCAATGGTGCATACTCAGGGAGAACACTTATACCTTGAAATTTAGTAAGGGATCTACTTATAATGCTACCGCCGAACTAAGCAAAATAAGAAGCATAAAAGATAAACATCACATGTAATCAAAATATGTGACATGATTGGCCATCATCAACTTGTGCCTTTGATCTCTATCTCTAAAGTACCATCATGATCTCCATCGTCATCGGCATGACACTATGATCTCCATCATCTTGATCTTTATCAACGTGTCATCACATGGTTGTCTCGCCAATTATTGCTTTTGCAACTATTGCTATCGCATAGCGATAAAGTAAAGCAATTATATGGCGCTTGCATCTTATGCAATAAAGAGACAACCATAAGGCTCCTGCCAGTTGCTGATAACTTTAACAAAACATGATCATCTCATACAACAAATTATATCACATCATGTCTTGACCATATCACATCACAACAAGCCCTGCAAAAACAAGTTAGACGTCCTCTACATTGTTGTTGCAAGTTTTACGTGGTTTCTACGGGCTTCTAGCAAGAACCGTTCTTACCTACGCATCAAAACCACAATGATTTTTCATCAAGTGTGCTGTTTTAACCTTCAACAAGGACCGAGAGTAGTCAAACTCGATTCAACTAAAGTTGGAGAAACAGACACTCACTAGCCACATGTGTGTGAAGCACGTCGGTAGAACCAGTCTCGCGTAAGCGTACGCGTAATGTCGGTCTGAGCCGCTTCATCCAACAATACCGCCGAAACAAAGTATGACATGCTGGTAAGCAGTATGACTATTATCGCCCACAACTCTTTGTGTTCTACTCGTGCATATAACATCTACGCATAGACCTGGCTCGGATGCCACTAATGGGGAACACAGTATTTCAAATATTTTACCTACGATCACGCAAGATCTATCTATGTGATGCGTTGCAATGAGCGGACAGAGTGTGTCCACGTACCCTCGTAGATCGAAAGTGGAAGCGTTTAGTTAACATGGTTGATGTAGTCAAACGTCTTCGCGATCCAACCGATCCAAGCACCGAATGTATGTCACCTCTGCGTTCAGCACACGTTCAGCTCAATGATGTCCCTCATACTCTTGATCCAGTTGAGGCCGAGGGAGAGTTTCATCGGCACGACAGCGTGGCAACGGTGATGATGAAGTTACTGGCGCAGGGCTTCACCTAAGTACTATAACGATGTGACCGAGGTGGAAATCTGTAGAGGGGGGCACTGCACACGGCTAAAAGATCAACTTGTGTGTCTTTGGGGTGCCCCCTACCCCCGTATATAAAGGAGGGAGGTAGAGAGGTCGGCCCCCTAGGGGCGCGCCAAGTGTATGGAGTCTTACTAGGACTTCCAAGTCCTAGTAGGAATCCTTTCCCTTTTAGGAGTAGGAGAGAAGGAAGGAGAGAGGTAGTAGGAAAGGGCAAGGGGGGCGCCCCCTTCCCCTAGTCCAATTCGGACCCATGGGGGGCGCATGCCACCTCCCCTTGGCATGCTTCCTGTATTTCCCGTATGACCCAATAAAGCCCATTACTTCTCCCGGTGAATTCCCATAACTCCCTGGTACTCCGAAAAATACCCGAATCACTCGTAACCTTTCTGATGTCCGAATATAGCCTTCCAATATATCGATCTTTACGTCTCGACCATTTCGAGACTCATCATCATGTCCGTGATCTCATCCGGGACTCCGAACAAACTTTGGTCATCAAAACACATAACTCATAATATAAATTGTCATCGAACGTTAAGCGCGGACCCTACGGGTTCGAGAACTATGTAGACAGGATTGAGACACATATCCGATCAATAACCAATAGCGGAACCTGGATGCTCATATTGGCTCCTACATATTCTATGAAGATCTTTATCGGTCAAACCGCATAACAACATACGTTGTTCCCTTTGTCATCGGTATGTTACTTGCCCGAGATTCGATCGTCGGTATCATCATACCTAGTTCAATGTCGTTACCGGCAAGTCTCTTTACTCGTTCCGTAATGCTTCATCCCGCAACTAACTCATTAGTCACATTGCTTGCAAGGCTTATGGTGATGAGCATTACCAAGAGGGCCCAGAGATATCTCTCTGATACACAGAGTGACAAATCCTAATCTTGATCTATGCCAACCCAATAAACGCCTTTGGAGACACCTGTAGAGCATCTTTATAATCACCCAGTTATGTTGTGACGTTTGATAGCACACAAGATGTTCCTCTGGTATTCGGGAGTTGCATAATCTCATAGTCTGAGGAACGTGTATAAGTCATCAAGAAAGCGGTAGCAATGAAACTTTAACAATCATAATGCTAAGCTAACAGATGGGTCTTGTCCATCACATCATTCTCCTAATGATGTGACCCCGTTTATCAAATGAAAACACATGTCTATGGTCAGGAAACATAACCATCTTTGATTAACGAGCTAGTAAAGTAGAGGCATACTAGGGACACTCTATTTTTTCTATGTATTCACACATGTACTAAGTTTCCGGTTAATACAATTCTAGCATGAATAATAAACATTTATCATGATATAAGGAAATAAATAATAACTTTATTATTGCCTCTAGGGCATATTTCCTTCAGATTGGTATTATGAGTTTATGTGATTTGATGTACCGAAGGTTGTTCAGAGTCCCGTATGAGATCACGGACATGACGAGGAGTCTCGAATTGGTCGAGACGTAAAGATTGATATATTGTAAGGCTGTATTCGGACATCAGAAAGGTTCTGAGTGATTCGGGTATTTTTCGGAGTACCAGGGAGTTACGGGAATTCACCGGCAGAAGTAATGGGCCTTATTGGGCTTTAGTGGAGAGAGGGAAGAAGGGCCAAGAGGTGGCGCGCGCCTCCCCCCTTCCCAAACCGAATTGGACAAGGGGCGGGGGCGCATCCCCCCTTTCCTTCTCCCTCTTCCCCTCTTTCCTTCTCCCCTACTTCAAATAGGAAAGGGAATCCTACTAGGACTCTCCCAATGCTTGGCGCGCCCCCTAGGCCGGCCACCTCCTCCCTCCCTCCTTTATATACAAGGGAGGGGAGCACCCCAAGGACACACAAGTTGATCTTTAGCCGTGTGCGGTGCCCCCCTCCATAGTTTTCCACCTCAGTCATATCATCGTAGTGCTTAGGCGAAGCCCTGCGCCGGTAACTTCATCATCACCGTCACCATGCCGTCGTGCTGAGAAACTCTCCCTCAGCCTCAGTCTGGATCTAGAGTTCGAGGGACGTCACTGAGCTAAACGTGTGCATATCACGGAGGTGTCGTGCGTTCGGTACTTGATCGGTTGGATGATACGTCTCCAACGTATCTATAATTTATGAAGCATTGATGCTATTTTATTATCTATTTTGAATGATTACGGGCTTTATTATACCTTTTATATTACTTTTGGGACTAACCTATTAACCGGAGGCCCATCCCATATTGTTGTTTTATTGCCTGTTTCAGTATTTTGAGGAAAAGGAATATCAAACGGAGTCCAAACAGAATGAAACCTTCGGCAGCGTGATTTTTTGGAAGAATATCATCCTGGAGACTTGGAGTTCACGTCAGAAGATCCTTGAGGAAGCCAGGAGATAGGGGGCACCCCCCTACTGGGTGCGCCCCCTGTCTCGTGGGCCCCTCGAGCACCCCCCGTCTGACTTCTTTCGCCTATATAGGCCCACGTACCCTAAAAACATCCACGAAGAAGATAGATCGGGAGTTCCGCCGCCGCAAGCCTCTGTAGCCACCAAAAACCTCTCAGGAGCCCGTTCCGGCACCCTGCCGGAGGGGGAACCCATCACCGGTGGCCATCTTCATCATCCCGGCACTCTCCATGACGAGGAAGGAGTAGTTCACCCTCGGGGCTGAGGGTATGTACCACTAGCTATGTGTTTGATCTCTCTCTCTCTCTATGGCACGATCTTGATGTATCGCGAGCTTTGCTATTATAGTTGGATCTTATGATGTTTCTCCCCCTCTACTCTCTTTTGATGAATTGAGTTTCCCTCTTGAAGTTATCTTATCGGATTGAGTCTTTAATTTGAGAACACTTGATGTATGTCTTGCCGTGCTTATCTATGGTGACAATGGGATATCACGTGCCACTTGATGTATGTTTTGGTGACCAACTTGCGGGTTCCGCCCATGAACCTATGCATAGGGGTTGGCACACGTTTTCTTGACTCTCCGGTAGAAACTTTGGGGCACTCTTTGAAGTACTTTGTGTTGGTTGGATGAATTTGAGATTGTGTGACGCATATCGTATAATCATGCCCATGGATACTTGAGGTGACAATGGAGTATCTAGGTGACATTAGGGTTTAGGTTGATTTGTGTCTTAAGGTGTTATTCTAGTATGAACTCTATGATGGATTGAGCGGAAAGAATAGCTTTATGTTATTTTACTACAAACTCTTGAATAGATAGAACAGAAAGGATAACTTTGAGGTGGTTTCGTACCCTACCATAATCTCTTCATTTGTGCTTCGCTATTAGTGGCTTTGGAGTGACTCTTTGTTGCATGTTGAGGGATTGTTATATGATCTATCTATGTGAAAGTATGAACCATATGCCTTGTTTCCTATCATTGCAATACCGTTTACGCTCACTTTTAGCATTAGTTACCTTGTTGTTTTTATATTTTCAGATTACAAGTACCTATATCTACCATCCATATTGCACTTGTATCACCATCTCTTCGCCGAACTAGTGCACCTATACAATTTGCCATTGTATTGGGCATGTTGGGGACACAAGAGACTCTTTGTTATTTGGTTGCAGGATTTCTTGAGAGAGACCATCTTCATCATACGCCTCCCACGGATTGATAAACCTTAGGTCATCCACTTGAGGGAAATTTGCTACTGTCCTACAAACATGTGCACTTGCAGGCCCAACAACGTCTACAAGAAGAAGGTTGTGTAGTAGACATCAAGCTCCTTTTCTGGCGCCGTTGCCGGGGAGGCTAGGTAAGCGGCACTCACACCCCGTCAACTAAGCTCTTTTCTGGCACCGTTGCCAGGGAGGTAAGTGCTTGAAGGTATATCTTTAGATCTTGCAATCGAATCTTTTTGTTTCTTGTTTTATCACTAGTTTAGTTTATAAAAGAAAACTACAAAAAATGGATTTGAGTTTGTCTCATACGCTTCATCTTTTTAATATCTTTCGTGAGAATGGTGGAAAGGAAAATTGTGCTCAAGTGCTAGAAGAAGAATGCATTAGGATGTTTGATACTTAATCTTTGAATGATGAGCATGATTGCAATGTTGTTAGTATGAATTCCTTGAATATCCATGATGCTAATGATATGCAAAGCCACAAGCTTGGGTAAGCTATGTTTGATGAATATGATATGTTTAGTCCCCCAAATTTTGATGAGAATATTTATTATGATGAAAGCATGCCTCCTATTTATGATGATTATATTGATGAAAGTGGGTTTGGAAGAGTGTCAACTTTAGGAAGTAGTTATCCCACTATTTTGGAGGATGTTGAATCTTATTATGATGAATATGAAAGTGGATTTGGAAGAGTGTCAACTTTATTTAGTGATGACTCCACTACCTTGGATGAGGTTTCAATCGATTATGATGAGAACGAAGTTGCTACTTATGATGATTATTGTGATGAAACTTATGCTATAAAAACTAGTGATGATTATATTTATAAAACTTGTCATGATTATGATTACCCTTTTTTTGAACATTACTCTTTTAATGTGGAAACAAATTTTAGTGTTCAAGTCTTTTATGATACTCCCACTATTCCGAATGAGAAGAATTTTGCTTATGTGGAGAGTAGTAAATTTTCTATGCTTGTATATCATGAAAAGAATGCTTTAGGTGCTGGTTATATTGTTTAAATCATTCATTATGCTACTGAAAATTATTATGAGAGAGGAACATATGCTTGTAGGAATTGCAATAATGTCAAGTTTTCTCTCTATGTGCTGAAAATCTTGAAGCTATGCTTGTTTTGCCTTCCTATGCTAGTTGATTGTTGTTCCCATAAGTTGTTTGCTCACAAAATCCCTATGCATAGGAAGAGGGTTAGACTTAAACGTGCTATTCATATGCTTCATGATGCTCCCGTTATGTTTCAATTCTTATCTTTTATGTGAGGATCATTGTCATCATCATGCCTAGGTAGAAAGGCATTAAAGAAAAGCGCTTGTTGGGAGACAAACCAATATTTATCCTTACTGTTTTTGTGTGTCCACATGATTATGATACTGTAGTAATCATGTTTTATAGCTTTTGTTTCAATAAAGTGCCAAGTAAGACCTTTAGGATAGCTTACGGTGATAGTTGTCTTGATCCTGCTGAAAATCAGAAACTTTTGCACATAGTAAATTAGTTTTGTTAATTCACAGAAACATTCTTCTGATTTGATTCGTTTTTCTCTGGATTGGTACACAAATTACTCAGGACTTCCTAATTTGGTAGGATTTTTGGAGTTCATAAGTAAACGTTTGATAGAGATTACTACAGACTATTTTGTTTGTGACAGATTCTGTTTTCTATGTGTTGTTTGCTTATTTTGACGAATCTACGAGTAGTATCGGAGGGTATGAACCATATATAAGTTGGAATAAAGTAGATATTACACCAATATGAATTTATAATGAGTTCATTACAGTAACTAAGTGGTGGTTTTATTTTCTTATACTAACGGAGCTTACAAGTTTTATGTTGAGTTTTGTGTTGTGGAGTTTTCAAGTTTTGGGTAAAGATTCGATGGACTATGGAATAAGGATTGGCAAGAGCCTATGCTTGCGGATTACCAAGGCACCCCCAAGGTAATATTCAAGGACAACCAAGAGCCTAAGCTTGGGGATGCCCCAGAAGGCATCCCCTCTTTCGTCTTCGTTCATCGGTAACTTTACTTGGAGCTATATTTTTATTTGCCACATGATATGTGTTTTGCTTGGAGCGTCGTGTTATTTTCTTTCGTTTAGATTGATGTTATTTAGAATAATGTTTTGCATCTTTAGTTTCAATAAAAAAGTCAAGGATGGCCTTTACCATGCTTATTTAGCTAGTATACATGTTGCTGTTTGAAAACAGAAAGTTTACCGCTGTTGCAAAAATTCCCTAGAAAAGTCATAGAATGATATAATGTTGAAACCTTTTGCATAATAAGATCTGATAAATCTACTATAGTGGGAATTTTCTCTCATAATTTTTGGAGTTAGGGAAGTATTGATACTCTTGCATTCTTTACAGACTGTACTGTTTTGACAGATTGCTGTAATGTTTGCATTGTTTGCATATGTTTGCTTGTTTAATGATTCTATTTGAGGATAGGAGTATTAAATATGCATATACATTTAGTATGCAATGTGGAATAATAATTTTAGTGATTTGTTACAGTAGAAAATGATAAGGTTTTGCATTGGTTTATACTAACTTATCTCACGAGTTCTTGTTGAGTTTGGTGTGGATGAAGCTTTTGATAAAAAGAGAAACCATGATATGAGAGGAAT